>NC_053023.1:524531460-524557202 GCF_003073215.2 Triticum urartu
GGGAGTTGCACAATCTCATGGTCTAAGGAAATGATACTTGACATTAGAAAAGCTTTAGCATACGAACTGTACGATCTTTGTGCTAGGCTTAGGATTGGGTCTTGTCCATCACATCATTCTCCTAATGATGTGATCCCGTTATCAACGACATCCAATGTCCATGGTTAGGAAACCGTAACCATCTATTGATCAACGAGCTAGTCAACTAGAGGCTTACTAGGGACATATTATGGTCTATGTATTCACACGTGTATCTAAGTTTCCTATCAATACAATTATAGCATGGATAATAAACGATTATCATGAACAAGGAAATGTAATAATAATCAATTTATTATTGCCTCTAGGGCATATTTCCAACAGTCTCCCACTTGCACTAGAGTCAATAATCTAGTTCACATCGCCATGTGATTAACACTCACAGGTCACATCGCCATGTGACTAACACCCAAGAGTTTACTAGAGTCAGTAGTCTAGTTCACATCACTATGTGATTAACACTCAATGAGTTTTAGGTTTGATCATGTTGCTTGTGAGAGAGGTTTTAGTCAACGGGTCCGAACCTTTCAGATCCGTGTGTGCTTTACAAATCTCTATGTCATCTCCTAGATGTAGCTACCACGCTCTATTTGGAGCTATTCCAAATAATTGTTCTACTTGGAGTTATTCTAAATTGTTGCTCCATTATACGTATCCGGTATCTCTATCGGAGCTATCCGGATAGGTGTTAAGCTTGCATCGACGTAACTCTTTACGACGAACTCTTTTACCACCTCCATAATCGAGAAAATTCCTTAGTCCACTAGTTACTAAGGATAACTTTGACCGTTGTCCCGTGATCCATTCTTGGATCACTCTTGTACCCCTTGACTGACTCATGGCAAGGTACACTTCAGGTGCGGTACACAGCATAGCATACTGTAGAGAGCCTATGTCTTAAGCATAGGGGACGACCTTCGTCCTTTCTCTCTATTCTGCCGTGGTCGAGCTTTAAGTCTTAACTTCATACCTTATAACTCAGGCAAGAACTCCTTCTTTGACTGATCCATCTTGAACACCTTCAAGATCATGTCAAGGTATGTGCTCATTTGAAAGTACCATTAAGCGTTTTGATCTATCCTTATAGATCTTGATGCTCAATGCTCAAGTAGCTTAATCCAGGTTTTCCATTGAAAAACACTTTCCAAATAACCCTATATGCTTTGCAGAAATTCTACATCATTTCTGATCAACAATATGTCAACAACATATACTCATCAGAAATTCTATAGTGCTCCCACTCACTTCTTTGGAAATACAAGTTTCTCATAAACTTTGTATACACCCAAAATCTTTGATCATCTCATCAAAGCATACATTCCAACTCCGAGATGCTTACTCCAGTCCTTAGAAGGATTGCTGGAGCTTTGCATACTTATTAGCATCTTTCAAGATTGACAAAACCTTCCGGTTGTATCACATACAACCTTTCCTCAAGAAAAATCGTCGAGGAAACAATGTTTTGACATCCTATCTGCAAGATTTCATAAATAACGCAGTAATCGCTAATATAATTCCAACAGACTCTTAGCATCGCTACGAGTGAGAAAATCTCACCGTAGTCAACTCCTTGAACTTGTCAGAAAACATCTTAACGACAAGTCGAGCTTTCTTAATGGTGACATTTACCATCATTGTCCGTCTTCCTTTTAAAATCCATCTGTACTCAATAGCCTTACGACCATCGAGCCATTCTTCCAAAGTCTATACTTTGTTTTCATACATGGATCCTATCTCGGATTATATGGCCTCGAGCCATTTATCGGAATCCGGGCCCACCATCGCTTCTCCATAGCTCGTAGGTTCATTGTTGTCTAGCAACATGACTTCCAAGACAGGATTACGTACCACTCTGAAGTAGTACGCATCCTTGTCATCCCACGAGGTTTGGGAGTGACTTGATCCTAAGTCTCATGATCAATATCATAAGCTTCCACTTCAATTGGTGTAGGTGCCACAGGAACAACTTCCTGTGCCCTGCCACACACTAGTTGAAGAGACGGTTTAATAACCTCATCAAGTCTCCACCATCCTCCCACTCAATTCTTTCGAGAGAAACTTTTCCTCGAGAAAGGACCCGATTCTAGAAACAATCCCTTATTGCTTTCGGATCTGAGACAGGAGGTATACCCAACTGTTTTGGGTTGTCCTATGAAGATGCATTTATCCGCTTTGGGTTCGAGCTTATCGGCCTGAAACTTTTCCACATAAGCGTCGCAGCCCCAAACTTTTAAGAAATGACAGCTTAGGTTTCTCTAAACCATAGTTCATACGGTGTCATCTCATCGGAATTACGTGGTGCCCCTTTTTAAAGTGAATGTGGTTGTCTCTAATGCCTAACCCATAAACTATCGTGGTAATTCGATAAGAGACATCATGGTATGCATCATATCAAATAGGGTGCAGTTATGATGTTCGGACACACCATCACACTATGGTGTTCCAGGCTGTATCGGTTGTGAAACAATTTCCACAATGTCTTAATTCTGTGCCAAACTCGTAATTCAGATATTCATCTCTATGATCATATCATAGATATTTTATCCTCTTGTCACGACGATCTTTCAACTTCACCCTGAAATTACTTGAACCTTTCAATAATTCAGACTCGTGATTCATCAAGTAAATATACTCAACATCTACTTAAATCATCTGTGAAGTAAGAACATAACGATATCCACTACATGCCTCAACACTCATTGGACAGCACACATCAAAATGTATTACTTCCAACAAGTTGCTTTCTTGTTCCATTTTACTGAAACCGGGGCTTTCAGTCATCTTGCCCATGTGGTATGATTTGCATGTCTCAAGTGATTCAAAATCAAGTGAGTTCAAACGGTCCATTTGCATGGAGTTTCTTCATGCATATACACCAATAGACATGGTTCGCATGTCTCAAACTTTTCAAAAATGAGTGAGCCCAAAGATCCATCAACATGGAGCTTCTTCATGCATTTTATACCGATATGACTTACGTGGCAGTGCCACAAGTAGGTGGTACTATCATTACTATCTTTTGGCATGAACATGTGTATCACTACAATCGAGATTCAATAAACCATTCATTTCAGGTGTAAGACCATATGAAGGTATTATTCAAATAAACAGAGTAACCATTATTCTCTTTAAATGAATAACCGTATTGCGATAGACATAATTCAATCATGTCTATGCTCAACGCAAACACCAATCTCGATGGTAGAGGGAGCGTGCGATACTTGATCACATCAAGCTTGGAAACACTTCCAACACATATCGTCATCTCACCTTTAGCTAGTCTCCGTTTGTTCCGTAGCTTTTATTTCGAGTTACTAACACTTAGCAACCGAAACGGTATCTAATACCCTGGTGCTACTAGGAGTACTAGTAAAGTACACATCAACACAATGTATATCCAATATACTTCTATCGACCTTTCCAGCCTTCTCATCTTCCAAGTATCTAGGGTAATTCTGCTCCAGTGGCTGTTCCCCTTATTACAGAAGCACTTAGTCTCGGGTTTGGGTTCAACCTTGGGTTTCTTCACTAGAGCAGCAGCTGAATTGCCGTGTCATGAAGTATCCCTTCTTGCCCTTGCCCTTCTTGAAACTAGTGGTTTTACTAACCATCAACGATTGATGCTCCCTTTTGATTTCTACTTTTGTGGTGTCAAACATCACGAACATCTCAAGGATCATCATATATGTCCCTGATATATTATAGTTCATCACGAAGCTCTAGCAGCTTGGTGGTAATGACTTCGGAGAAACTATCACTATTTCATCTGGAAGATCAACTCCCACTTGATTCAAGTGATTGTTGTACTCAGACAATCCGAGCACAAGCTCAACAATTGAGCTTTTCTCCTTAGTTTGCAGGTTAAGAAAATCGTCGGAGGTCTTATACCTCTTGACGTGGGCACGAGCCTGAAATTCCAATTTCAGCCCTCAAAACATCTCATATGTTTCGTGACGTTTCAAAACGTCTTTGGTGCCTCAACTCTAAACCGTTTAACTGAACTATCACGTAGTTATCAAAACGTGTATGTCAGATGTTCGCAACATCCACAGACAACGTTCGAGGTTCAGCACACTGAGCGGTGCATTAAGGACATAAGCCTTCTAAGAAGCAATGAGGACAATCCTCAGTTTACGGACCTAGTCCGCATAATTGCTACTATCAACTTTCAACTAATTTTTCTCTAGGAACATATCTAAACAGTAGAACTATAGCGTAAGCTACGACATAATTTGCAAAAATCCTTTTTGACTATGTTCAGGATAATTAAGTTCATCTTATGAACTCCCACTTAGATAGACATCCCTCTAGTCATCTAAGTGATTACATGATCCGAGTGAGCTAGGCCATGTCCGATTAACACGTGAGACGGACTAGTCAACGTCGGTGAACATCTTCATGTTGATCGTATCTTCTATACGACTCATGCTCGACCTTTCGGTCTCTGTGTTCCGAGGCCATGTCTTCACATGCTTAGGCTCGTCAAGTTAACCCTAAGTGTTTTTGCATGTGTAAATCTTGCTTACACCCGTTGTATGTGAACGAAAGGATCTATCACACCCGATTAACACGTGATGCTTCGAAGCGACGAACTGTAGCAACGGTGCACAGTTAGGGGAGAACACTTCTTGAAATTTTAATGAGGGATCATCTTATTTACTACCGTCGTACTAAGTAAACAAGATGCATAACATGATAAACATCATATGCAATCAAATAGTGACATGATATGGCCAATATCATGTAGCTCCTTTGATCTCTATCTTGGGGCTCCATGATCATCTATTACAAGAACATGATCAATCTCATACATTACATATATCATTCATCACATCCTTTTGGCCATATCACATCACATAGCATACCCTGCAAAAACAAGTTAGACGTCCTCTAATTGTTGTTTGCATGTTTTACGTGGCTGCTATGGGTTTCTAGCAAGAACGTTTCTTACCTACGCAAAACCACAACGTGATATGCCAATTGCTATTTACCCTTCATAAGGACCCTTTTCATCGAATCCGATCCGACTAAAGTAGGAGAGACAGACACCCGCTAGCCACCTTATGCAACTAGTGCATGTTTGTCGGTGGAACCGGTCTCACGTAAGAGTACGTGTAAGGTTGGTCCGGGCCGCTTCATCCCACAATACCGTCGAATCAAGATAAGACTAGTAACGGTAAGCATATTGAACAAAATCAACGCCCACAACTACTTTGTGTTCTACTCGTGCATAGAATCTACGCAATAGACCTAGCTCATGATGCCACTGTTGGGGAACGTAGCAGAAATTCAAAATTTTCCTACGTATCACCAAGATCTATCTATGGAGAAACCAGCAACGAGGGGAAGGAGAGTGCATCTACATACCCTTGTAGATCGCTAAGCGGAAGTACCGGGATTCCAACAGGGCTTCGCTAAGCGCTGCGGGAGGAGGTAGATGTGTCACGGGAGGGAGAGGGAGGCGCCAGGCCTTAGATTGATTTGCTCCTCCTTTTCCCCACTATATATAGGGCCAAGGGAGAGGGGGAGGTGCAGCCCTTGCCCCTTCCTCCAAGGAAGGGTGCGGCCAAGGGTGGGGAGGAGTCCACCCTCCCCAAGGCACCCCGGAGGTGCCTTCCCCTTTTAGGACTCTCCTCTTTTTCCCATCTCTTGGCGCATGGGCCTCTTGGGGCTGGTGCCCTTGGCCCATATAGGCCAAGGCACAACCCCCTACAGCCCATGTGGCCCCCCGGGGCAGGTGGCCCCACCCGGTGGACCCCCGGGACCCTTCCGGTGGTCCCGGTACAATACCGGTGACCCCGAAACTTGTCCCGATGGCCGAAATAGCACTTCCTATATATAATTCTTTACCTCCGGACCATTCCGGAACTCCTCGTGACGTCCGAGATCTCATCCGGGACTCCGAACAACATTCGGGTTACCGCATACTAATATCTCTACAACCCTAGCGTCACCGAACCTTAAGTGTGTAGACCCTACGGGTTCGGGAGACATGCAGACATGACCGAGACGTTCTCCGGTCAATAACCAACAGCGGGATCTGGATACCCATGATGGCTCCCACATGTTCCACGATGATCTCATCGGATGAACCACGATGTCAAGGACTTAATCAATCCCGTATACAATTCCCTTTGTCTAGCGGTATGTTACTTGCCCGAGATTCGATCGTCGGTATCCTTATACCTTGTTCAATCTCGTTACCGGCAAGTCTCTTTACTCGTTCCGTAACACATCATCCCGTGATCAACTCCTTGGTCACATTGTGCACTATGATGATGTCCTACCGAGTGGGCCCAGAGATACCTCTCCGTCACACGAAGTGACAAATCCCAGTCTCGATTCGTGCCAACCCAACAGACACTTTCGGAGATACCTGTAATGCACCTTTATAGTCACCCAGTTACGTTGTGACGTTTGGATACACCCAAAGCACTCCTACGGTATCCGGGAGTTGCACAATCTCATGGTCTAAGGAAATGATACTTGACATTAGAAAAGCTTTAGCATACGAACTATACGATCTGTGCTAGCTTAGGATTGGGTCTTGTCCATCACATCATTCTCCTAATGATGTGATCCCGTTATCAACAACATCCAATGTCCATGGTTAGGAAACCGTAACCATCTATTGATCAACGAGCTAGTCAACTAGAGGCTTACTAGGGACATATTTGTCTATGTATTCACACGTGTATCTAAGTTTCCTATCAATACAATTATAGCATGGATAATAAACGATTATCATGAACAAGGAAATATAATAATAATCAATTTATCATTGCCTCTAGGGCATATTCCAACACTAGATACTCAAGACGTCCATAACCGGGGACACGGCTAATCATGATTAGTTTATACACTCTGCAGAGGTTTGCGCACTTTTCCCCACAAGATTCGATCTCCCCCGTTGGGATTCTCGCACTACATGGTGTTTGAGAAACGGATGACCGAGACATAGTCTTTCAGAAGCGCTAGCACCTTGCGATCGGGTAGACCGTTACACCTACTTTCCCCTACATCTGCTAGTCTACCACTGTAAGAGTTCGCACGACTTAATCAACTATGCTAGAGCCCATAGTAGCTTGTGGCTGCACACGAAAGTTTCTAGTATGAATAATCTCATGATCCCTTTGAGCCTGGGTGGCGGTCCATAAAGAAAACAGGCAATCGCTGGAATAACCAGGTGCCTCAATCCACCCAGATGTGTATTAAAGTTGCCACCTTAAGTTGAACCATTAATTAACATTCTCACATCTGTCATGGATACACTCAAACCCAATCCACGTCTACAAGCATAGCATGGCATAAGCAAACGTAGAAGTAACTCCCAGGGTTTGACAATAAAACAGGCAATAGGTGCTACCTCATCTACTTCCCAACCCACAATTTATTCAGATCCTAACCATGCGATTGTTTGAGGATTGATCTAATGCAATAAAACCGGGTAGTAAGAGGTATGATCAAAGTGTTACTTGCCTTGCTGATGATCCGCAAAACCTAGAGATTCAAAATAGCAAGCAGCGCACTCCGGGTACTCTAACGCAAACAAACAAACAAGCAAACAATAAGTACTCATCTAATGCACAGGTAAAACTCAAATAAGAGATCTAACCAGAAAGTTCAACTTAAGAACCCCGGTTTGCAAAAAGAAACAAATCAAATGAAACAACAAAAGTCAAACGGCGAAAGAAAACAAGCTTCGATTACTAATCTGGACCTAAGTCAAATTTTACAGAAGCAAAAACTTGTTTGAGTTGGTTAAACGGAAAGAGGGTTTCGAGACGAAACTCTAGGCGCTTGAATCGCCTGATTCCGATAAACGAGCGAAAAGTTAAACTAAAATGAGATTCTGATCAGAAATCACGATCAGAAATAATCGCGGAAAATCTGAGAAAAAGAGAAAACTGACGAACAGATTAACGAACGAATGTTCGTTATCTGAAACTAAACGGTGAACTCGTCCCTTAAAACGAACGAACGAGCGAACGCTCGCTAACTAAAAGAATTGATAAAACCGATCTAATAAAATAAAAAATCTAGGGTTTTCAAAAAAACCGGATCGGTTTTCTTCGGAAACCGGCGGCGAACGGCGTGGCTACCTCGTCGGACTCCGGCGGCTCGGGGCTCCGGCGGGGTGGGGCGGTGGCGGCGGGCGCGGCAAGCGGCAACGAGCGGCGCCTGCGGGAGGCGGGGCATGGTGGGGTGGGGTGGGGTGGCGGCGGTGGGTATTTATGAGAGGGGGGGTGGCGCGGCTTGGGGACGGGGGCACCGGGTTGGGGTCGGCCTCGGGAGGCGTGCTCCTCCCGGGCTCGGGCGGCGGCGGCTTCGCTCGGGACTCTGGTCCCGAGCCGGTGCGGGAGACGGCGGCGGCGCGGGCTTGTCCCGGCTCGGCTGGGCCTTCGGCCCAGTCGGGCGCGCGAACAGTTTTTTTTAAACAATTCCGCCGAAACTAAAAAAAATCTAGAAAATAGAATAAAATTCTTAAAATGCCAAAATAAAATTAGAACGAGATGAACATTTTCTTGGCCCTGAAATGCAGTTTTGAAAACGTGCGATTTTTCCTAAATTCAAATAAAACTAGCCAAAACTCCAGAATAAAATCTTATTTGATTTTTTATTAAATTCTCAATATTTCTTTATTTTAGGAAATTCATTTTATTCCCTCTCTCATATTTCTATAATGAAAATAATTAAAGATAAAATAAATAAAATCAAATGATCCTATCTTCAAAATTTGAGAAAGCTCAAATATGAAAATAACGAAACCCCCAACTCTCTCCGTGGGTCCTTGAGTTGCGTAGAATTTCTGGATCAGGCCAAAATCAAAATAAAATATGATATGCATTGATGATCTAATGTATAACATTCCAAATTAAAAATTTGGGATGTTACAATTCAAAATATGGACAACATGTGACCAATGGTTTTAGTTAATACTAGATTTAATTCATTTCATAAACATAGAACATGCTATTGCATGATTTTGTGAAACGACAAATTTGTTGTTTCAATTAATGGTCCGACAGTTGAAAATATAGCCAGCATTTATGCGCGGGCCATTCTACTAGTATATTTTTTTAATAATATGATATGTTTGTTTATTCGTATATGCCAGAGACAAAATACATAATCTTTTCTCGTAAAGACAGGTGGGAAATTTGCCTCACAAAAAAAAGACAGGAGGGAAACAGGTTTTCAAGAGAGAAAAACAGGTTTGGTAAATGTCGGACGGGCCATCGTACACAGTCGTGTCCGATCACGTAACTGCTTGATTTAACTTGTCGTGGGTGGGTTGGGCCACTTGGACTAGCAGTTGGTCTAACCATTTGGGCCCATGGCCCCCTATTTCCCTTGCCGGTCACAGTCCTGACCGGGCGTGTGACGGCAAGCTTTCCTTGTCGCCTCGTCTTTTTTTGATGCCAAGGCGACAGAGAGCGACAAGATAAAAAATGTCAATTAGTTCAAAGTTGTATTAAAACAGCGATAATTAATATGGATCGAGAGCCCTAGTATATGTTTACACGAGAAATTTACAACGCTCCACTCTACGGATCAACTATCTTGAGGTAGGAGTACGTACTACATCCTCCTCCGATCAAGCGGGAGTATTTGTTACGTGGGCCAAAATAAATTACAAGGTGGTGCCGGGGAGAAGGAGTTCATGTTCACCACGGTGGCATGTAAACAGTTTAGTGTGGTGCAAACCAAGAGCATATGGCTGGCGCTGCCTAGAGATTCACGTCTGGCGTTTACTGTTTCTGCTCATTTCATTTTTGAACTTTGGGCTCTTCGAGGCAGCCCTCGCGTAGGGAGGAAAGGATGGCTACAGACAGTGCTACAGGGGCTACCGGCGTTGTTTACTCGGCGCGTCAGCCTCGAAAAGGAGAAAAGAAATGGCGCGCGCGGATCCATGCATGCGGCGGCAAAGGTGAGAAACCAGGAATCAGTGCGTGCGTCCTCTTCCCCGTTCTCGCCATCTTGTTCCCTGTAATCATCCGTGCCCACGTTGTCATTGGGCCTCCGTCCGTCCGTCCCATCCAACCAACTGTAATCTTGCTCACCGAGACAAGACTTGTGAGCTGTGACTTGTGACACGAAACAAGCCTGTGGAGAACTAGAGCCAAATTATAATTAAGTGCATACCTACCTAGAGAGTAGATAGAGCTCGTAGAGCATGCCAAGTGGTTACTATGCGAGTTGTGTACGGTGGCCAAGGTGGTGATGTGGCCGCTTTCTTGCGTATCTGGTGTACACTTTTGTGCGCGGTGGCAGCGCAGCATGGCCTCAGGCCATGTACATGTACCGGGCGTCAAAAGGAGGAGCGGGCTAAACTGGGCGCGGGCTGCACAAAAGACAAAAGCGGACCTCGCTCAAGATACCGGGGAAGCACGCAAATTACAGGAGAATTCGAGATAGTACGGTAAACAAGGCAGCAGGGGAGCACGAGCCACCACCGGCTTGGCAGTTGGCACCATGTGGGTTTCCTTTCTACGCGTACTGTTTCGCTTGGCCGGAGCATGCACCCGACGCAGTGGTCCATGTATACACGCAGATGCAGTGCTCCGCAGCGGCGATGTTTGTTTCGGCAGGCGGCATCGTGCATCCAAAGGAGCGCCACGCTATAGCTTCCTTCACCTTCACGCCGGTCCCTAAGACCAACTCCAAAGAGGTGATCCATTTCATCCGACTGCGTTTGTTTGGGTCACCGCGAACAAAAATGATGGCCCAATGCAGCGATCCATTTTTATTTTGTGTTCCTTAGTGTTCGAGTGGATTCATTTCCGTCTTAAATTTAGCCACATTTGGGTCGCGGACGGACACAAAACGGACACTTTCTCTGCGTCCGGGCCTGGCCCGCTTGTCACCCACCTGTCCTCTCTCTCTACTTTTATTAGCTGGCCCACCCCACCGTTCGATGCGCCCCTGCTCCACCTCGCTCGCCGCCCCCGCCTATCGCGTTGCACCAACACCCCCCTCGTCGCGTCACTCACCCTCGCTGTGCGCCGCCACTCACCCTCGCCACTCGCCCTCGTCGCTCGCGCCTCGCCGCGCCGTTCGTCCTCGCTGAGCCGCGCCGCGTCGTGTCGCTCGCCCGACGCTCGCCACTGGTCGGGCGCCCGGCCACCGCCGCCGCCGCCCTGGTCGCACGCCTGGCCACGGGCTGGATCCGGGCGGAGGTGAGCGTCGCGCCCCTCCTCCTACGCTTCATGCCCCTCCTTCATTGCTCGCCGCTCCCTGATCTGGCGCGAGGGTCCGGCGCCGAGGAAGCGAGCGAGGCGGCTCCGCGACTGCACAGAGTGGACACTGGCCTTGCCTCCCACGCGCCGCAGCTCGCATGCCCGGCCCAACCTCGTCCCCTGTCCCGCTGCTAGTCGCCCCCACCTCCACCGTCCCCGCGCCACCCCACCCCTCCTGGTCGCGCGCCCGGCAGCGCCTGGCCTCGCCCCGCCGTGCCCTCGCGCTCGCCGCGCCATGCTCGTGGCGCTCGTCGTGCCGCCCCCGCCGTGGGGTTCGAGCTCGCCCATCAGCCTCCCCCGCGCTGCGAGCTCCCCTGCCCTGCTTGCTACGTTTCGAGAAAATGTCAGGGCGGACATGTTGAAAATGGGTCTGGCTGTCGTGTGGCGCACACGCAGACCCAAATGAAAAAACAGACGCGGACGCGCGGACGGCCGACCCAAATAGACAAAAAGCGAATAAAATCGGTGTCCGTTTGGGTCGCCCCGTTGGAGTTTCTCTAAAAGCAACTCCAAAGGGCCGACCCATTTTGTCCGTTTGGGTCATCCGGACGTAAAACTTGGCCCACGGGGCGACCCAAATGGACGTTCGTGTCCGCTGCTGTCCGTTGCCGACCCAAACTTGACCCAAATCTGGAAACAAATGGGTATGAAGCGGACACAAACGGACGCTCTCGTCCACCGCTCTCGTCCGCTCGTGTCCGCTCCTGGTCCCACCTACCAGTGACTACCCACGAGCTGGCGTCTACCTCCACCCCTGGCGCGTCCACATGCGCAGGCGGCCAAGCCCCCGAGCACCTCGCCCCGCCCGGCGCGTCACCTCATACGCCTCGCAACTTCCCGCGCGCGTCGCCGCTCGCCGCGCCACCTCGTCCGCGCCCGCCGCGGCACCTCGTCCGCGCCTCCCCGCGTTTGCCGTCGTGAGCCGCGCCACCTCGCTCCACCCCTTCCCCGCCCGCCGCGCCACCTCGCCCCCGCCCGCCTCGCCGTTCGCCCCAGCTCGTCGCGCACCCCAGCTCGCCTCGCTGCTCCCCGCGTGTGTCGCGCGCCCCGCAGCTCGCTCCGCCCGCCGCGTGCCCCAGCTCGCCTCGCTGCTCCCCGCGCGCTCCGCTGCTCGCCCCGTCCGCCTCGAACTTTCGCCCCAACTCGCCGCGCGCCCCAGTTCGCCTCGCTGGTGCCCGCCCGCGTCGCGCGCCCCGCAGGTCGCCCCGCCCGCCTCGGGCGCCTCGCCGTTCGCCACGCCCGCCTTGCGCGCCTCGCCGTTCTCCCCGCCCGCCTTGCGCGCCCCGCAGCTCGCCGGCGCGAGAGGGAGCGGCGGGGCCCGATGGCGCGAGGGGGAGCGGCGGGCCCCGACGGTGCGAGGGGGAGAGAGGGGCAGTGGAAGGAGGTGCCGGCCGGCACGAAGGAGGCGGGGCCGCTTGATGTATCTACTGTCCGTTCTGTCCGCTTTTGGGCTCTCCCGTCGGATGCCCGTAGTGTCCGTCCCATGTCCGCTTGGCGAACAGGAGACCCAACCGAACAAAATCAAACAAAATCCATATCTGTTTGGGTTCCTGCATTGGAGTTGCTCTAATGGCTAATGTATGCGAAGTAAAATGGTAGTATTTCACACACACACACAGAAAATTATGTGAAGTGCAGAAGCTCTTGTAGTTGCATGTCGCCGTATACTCCGGCTCCCCATTTCGCGGCGAAACAAATCGGAGGTATTCAGCTCCGGTATCCCGGTGTCTCTGCAAGGTTGTCTAGCAGTCTACTTGGCATTCGCTCGGTCGCACGGCACGCGCGTACCAGCGTCCCGCGATGCCTGTCGTTCAATGCGTTGCTGCCGCTTGATACCTTTCTTTATTTCGAGGGGACATTGCGTTGCAGTGGCTGGCATCTTCTTGCGCTGCTGCACAGAGCAAAGATGGGTCGTACGTACGGCTTTGTTGGCTTAATCCCTCCTCACTCGGTCAGTGGTTCCTGTACATTAATTACTTCTACAGCGCTCTTGTTCACACTGTAGTCTGTAAAGGCAGCCAGACAGCTCGTACTAGTACGTATGGCAATACAATACTAGTACTACTACCTTTTTCTTTGATCGTTCGTCCTAGAAATAATTATGGGCGCAATATATGCACAGCACCGTATGCTGCATTGCTACTACTGCCTTTGCCTTGCATCCATTTTTCCCATATACTGAAACCAAAAGCGCCACACTACGGGGGTGTTTGGTTTCAGGGACTTTTTTTGTGTTAGGACTAAAAAAATCCCTAGCAAACCAAACAGGATGAGACTTTTTTGAGACTTTTTGCTAAAATTCTTTAAAAGCATCTTCTTGAGAGTCTTTTTAAAAAAAATCCTAGGACTAGAAAACCAAACACCACCTACGTCAACACAGCCTTGTTCTTGCAGCTTGGCAGCCGGCAATGGCAAAGCCATATACTCCTACATACCTGACGCCGAGGGAGAGGTAGGATGAGGGATCGGCGTGAAGCATTGAAGCATCCATTCAGGTTCGGGGATCACAGACCTTGGCGCGTACCGAGTTATGGAACTGCCCGGCGATCGAGCGCGCTCAGAGCAGCCCCCCACCACGCCGCACAGAACTCCCGTGATACCACGAACCTGCCGCGGCATCGATCTTAGCCGTCGGCGCGCGCGGCTCTGACCAATCCGGCGGCCGGCCTCGATTCCCTCTGGCAGCCAGCGTTTCCCTAGGATCCTTTGACCGGATAAAAAACTCATGCGACGCCACCCACCGGCAGACGCCCCTTGGCTCTTCCCCCGAGCCCGGTTAATCTCCTTTTCTGCTCCGCTAATCCCGTATTCACATGGCGCTTTATGTTATCTTCCCCCCGGCGAGGCGCTTAGCCGACGCGATTAGATCTAACAACCGGATAACAGTTTGAATGGGTGAACTTTCTTTCGAGCTATGCCACTTTCATAGGCATGGCTCACATGCGGACGGATGCGGGAGGGAGACGACTCGTTTTACCCTGGTTATTCTATGCATGGATCATTGCATCTGAATCTGATCGTGAGCAGTACATGTTGGTGGTTGACTAGAGTTTTCTATCCAACTTCAACTTGTGTTCACGTACTAGCATAAACATTGGAGATAGTTGTATCAACCATTGACTATGCTTCTGATATTGCGTCGTGGCATTGCGGCCAACTGCGCTCTCTTCGTTCTTTTCAAGGAATTTAATTGGATTCATGTCATCGTATTGTAGAGAAAAAATTGTCACAAACGGCCCTTCCATTTGCAATGGATGTTATGGATAGTAGTTTTCATAGATTCAAACATTTTGCGATTCTACCGGATAACTTACTCAAGTCTGTGCGAATACCCCAAATCCAAATATTACATGGATATTGTTCAGTGATAGAAAAAGTTGTGTTCTAATTTTGATTTTTTTTTACATACGGCTGTAAAAGAGAAGACACCTGTAAAACAACAACTTGAACTCACCCAAATTGACGATGCATCGGCAACTACATCACCGGAAAACAGGGCCAAGACACTTTCTTGACACGATAACTTGACTGGCAAAGACCCGTTGAAATATTACACCCCTAAGCTCTTCATAATCGCCACCATAAAGAACATGATTGTCATGAAGGAGCTTCACGAGGAGTGTTGAATTAGGTATGCATCACGCCTACTTTCATCCACTCATCTTTATGACTGTGAGCACGTTGAGACTCGGCGCTACCATTAACCTCGCTTCGAACAAAGATGACACCATCAGGTGGAACGGGACAAAAAACGACAATTACTCGTCTGCGTCTGCCCATGTTGTCCAATTCTAGGGATCCTTCCCTAGGTTCATGCGGCAAAGATTTGGTCGGTGCATGTGGAGCCCAAGTGCAAATTCTTTTCTTGGTTGGTGCTTCATGGGAGAATCTTCACGGCTTACACACGAGATATCCGTGGGTGGCCCCACGATCCGAGATGTATGTTATGCTTACAAGGGCATGTGACTGCTAGGCATATCTGCATGGAGTGCCCTTTTGAAAAGATCGGTATGGTCAGAGGGGGGTGATTAGGCGACCAACAAATTTTTAATCTCTTTTGCAAATTTTAGGCTCAACAATAAAACTAGGCTATCTAAGTGGACAACCTATATTACAAGCACAACAAGCAAGCAAGAGTAAACACACCGTAATAGCTTGCACAAAGTAAAGTACCGAAATAACCGCAAGTGGGGTCGATGGAGACGAGTGTGTGTTGATGACGTTCCCTTCCTTTGGGGGAGGTACGTCTCCGTTGGAGGCGCATGGAGGCACAATGCTCCCCAGGCTACCCAAGGACTCACCCTATTCTTCTCATGCCCTTGCATAATGCAAGATGTGGTGAATCCACTAGCGGTCCTTGAAGGGGGCAACCGGGACCTTTACAAACAAGGTTGGGGCAATCTCCACAACTAAACTAAAGGCTCCTAACACCACAACGAAACTTCACAACAATGAAATGTGGCTCCGCTGCGACCTCTTTCGTCTAGTGTGCCCAAACAACCAAGATTAATAGGTTGATTATGAAAAAGAGCCAGGGGAGCACAAATCTGTTTGGTAGGAATGTAGATCGGGTGAATCTCCTCCTATCACCGAAAGTATGAGATAATTTGGGTGGATGGGGAAAGAGATCTCAAGCTTTTCATAGTTTGGCGAGGGGAAAATCTTGAGGAATATTTGTTGGGGAACGTAGTAATTTCAAAAAAAATCCTACACACACACAGGATCATGGTGATGCATAGCAACGAGAGAGGAGAGTGTGTCCACATACCCTCGTAGACCAAAAGCGGAAGCGTTAGCACAACGCGGTTGATGTAGTCGTACGTCTTCACGATCCGACCGATCCAAGTACCGAACGCACGACACCTCCGAGTTCAGCACACGTTCAGCTCGATGACGTCCCACGAACTCCAATCTAGCAGAGCTTCACGGGAGAGTTCCGTCAGCACGACGGCGTGATGACGGTGATGATGATGCTACCGACGCAGGGCTTCGCCTAAGCACCGCTACGATATGATCGAGGTGGATTATGGTGGAGGGGGGCACCGCACACGACTAGGAGAGATCAACAGATCAACTTGTGTGTCTAGAGGTGCCCCTGCCCCCGTATATAAAGGAGCAAGGGGGAAGGCCGGCCGACCCCTGTAGGCGCGCTAGGAGGAGGAGTCCTCCTCCTAGTAGGAGTAGGACTCCCCTCTTTCCTAGTCCTACTAGGAGGGGGAAAGGAAGGGGGAGAGGGAGAAGGAAAGGGGGGCGCCGACCCCCCTCTCCTAGTCCAATTCGGACCAGAGGGGGAGGGGCGCGCGGCCTGCCCGAGGCCAGCCCTCTCTCTCCACTAAGGCCCATAAGGCCCACTATTTCTCCTGAGGGGTTCCGGTATGATGACCCACAAGTATAGGGGATCTATCGTAGTCCTTTCGGTAAGTAAGAGTGTCGAACCCAACGAGGAGCAGAAGGAAATGGTAAGCGGTTTCCAGCAAGGTATTCTCTGCAAGTACTGAAATAAGTGGTAACAAATAGTTTTGTGATAAGATAATTTGTAACGAGCAACAAGTAACAAAAGTAAATAGGGTGCAGCAAGGTGGCCCAATCCTTAATGTAGCAAAGGACAAGCCTGAACAAACTATTATAAGATGTAAAGCGCTCCCGAGGACACATGGGAATATCGTCAAGCTAGTTTTCATCACGTTCATATGATTCGCGTCCGGTACTTTGATAATTTGGTATGTGGGTGGACTGGTGCTTGGGTACTGCCCTTACTTGGACAAGCATCTAAAAGTGCAACTATCCCTAGGTGGTTTTGATAATTCATAACAACATATTGCTCATTGAGCTAATGCTATTCCAAGATGATTATTTTCAGGAAAGCTCAATGATTGGCATGGCATGGATGTGAAAGTGGAACCCTCAAAATGCTAAGGAAAAAGGATTGGCTCAAGTTCAAAAGCTCAAGACTCTTCATTTTATATTTTAGTGATCCAAGATCACATTGAGTCTTTAGGAAAAGCCAATACTATCAAGGAGGGATGAGGTGTTGCTTAATGAGCCTCTTGCTTCATGTGCTTAGTGATATGCTCCAAAAACCCTCAACTACTTTCCCATATCCACATATGACCTAAACCCTAAGCCAAACTCGGTCCTACCGATTCTTCCTATCCGGTGCCACCGAGTTTCACTTGTCATTAGCCACTGCCAAACCCTAGCAATTCGGTTCTACCGATAGGGATCTCGGTCTCACCGAGATGGGATTGCAAACTCTCTGTTTCCCTTTCGTAACTTTTCGGTCTCACCGAAAGAGCGAATCGGTCCCACCGAGATTGCAATGTAAATTCAGTGTTTCCCCTTTGTAACTTTTCAGTCTCACCGAAAGAGCAAATCGGTCCCACCGAGTTTGCCTGACCAACTCTCTGGTTAGCTAATTACCAAATTCGGTCTCACCGAGTTTGTGTAATCGGTCTCACCGAGATTACGTTATGCCCAAACCCTAACCATATCAGTCCTACCGAGTTGCATGTCAGTCCCACCGAAATCTCTAACGGTCACTAGGTTTACATTTTCGGTCAGACCGAGTTTGTTGATTTGGTCCCACCGAGATTAGAAAACTGTGTGTAACAGTTGGATTTTGTGTGGAGGCTATATATACCCCTCCACCTCCTCTTCATTCGGAGAGAGAGCCATTCGAACACATACACCATTCCAACTCGTATGTTCTGAGAGAGAACCACCTACTCATGTGTTGAGAACAAGATATTCCATTCCTACCATATGAATCTTGATCTCTAGCCTTCCCAAGTTGCTTTCCACTCAAATCTTCTTTCCACCAAATCCAAATCCTATGAGAGAGAGTTGAGTGTTGGGGAGACTATCATTTGAAGCACAAGAGCAAGGAGTTCATTACCTACACACCATTTGTTACTTCTTGGAGAGTGGTGTCTCCTAGATTGGCTAGGTGTCACTTGGGAGCCTCCGACAAGATTGTGGAGTTGAACCAAGGAGTTTGTAAGGGCAAGGAGATCGCCTACTTTGTGAAGATCTACCGCTAGTGAGGCAAGTCCTGTGTGGGCGATGGCCATGGTGGGATAGACAAGGTTGCTTCTTCGTGGACCCTTTGTGGGTGGTTGCTTCTTCGTGGACCCTTCGTGGGTGGAGCCCTGTGTGGACTCGCGCAACCATTACCCTTTGTGGGTGGAGCCCTGTGTGGACTCTCGCAACCGTTACCCTTTGTGGGTTGAAGTCTCCATCAACGTGGATGTAGGATAGCACCACCTATCCGAACCACGGGAAAAACATCCGTGTCTCATATTGCGTTTGAATTCTCCAAACCCTTCCCTTTACATTCTTGCAAGTTGCATGCTTTACTTTCCGCTGCCAATATACTCTTTGCATGCTTGCTTGAATTATGTGATGATTGCTTGACTTGTCCTAAAATAGCTAAAATCTGCCAAGAACTAAAATTGGGAAAAGGTTAAGCTTTTATTTGGTCAAGTAGTCTAATCACCCCCCTCTAGACATACTTCGATCCTACAAGTGGTATCAGAGCTTTGGTCTCCATTTGCTTTGATCTCCATAGCTTTGGTGGTCATAGCCTTGGTTTCACAACCTAGGAGAGTATGGCGTCTAGCGAGGGAAATTACCACCGTAGAGGTCCCTACTTTGATGGTACTAATTTTGCTAGTTGGAAGCATAAAATGAAAATGCATATTCTTGGACATAACCCCGCCGTTTGGGCTATTGTGTGTGTTGGTTTGCAAGGTGACTTCTTTGATGGGAGAGAACCAAACCATGAAGCTACCGCGAATGAGTTGAAGATGTTGCAATACAATGCTCAAGCTTGTGATATTCTCTTCAACGGATTGTGCCCCGAAGAATTCAATAAAATCAGCCGTCTTGAGAATGCGAAGGAAATTTGGGACACTTTGATTGATACGCACGAAGGTACCGACTCCGTCAAGGAATCCAAGTTGGATGTGCTTCAAAGCCAACTTGACAAGTTCAAGATGAAGGATGGTGAAGGTGTCGCTGAAATGTACTCTAGGCTTGCTCTCATCACAAATGAGATTGCCGGCTTAGGAAGTGAAGAGATGACCGACAGATTCATCATCAAGAAGATTCTAAGAGCCTTGGATGGAAAATATGATACCGTGTGCACATTGATCCAAATGATGCCCAATTACAAAGATCTCAAGCCAACAGAGGTGATTGAAAGAATTGTTGCTCATGAGATGTCACTTAAGGATAAAGAGGAACTTCACAACAAATCAAGTGGTGCCTATAAAGCCTCATGTGAAGCCCCTACATCATCAAGTGAGAAACAAGACTTCAATGAAGAATTGAGCTTAATGGTGAAGAACTTCAACAAGTTCTACAAGAGTAGAAGCAAAGATAGAAGCTTCAAGTCAAGGTCCTACAATGACAAAAGATCTTCTAGTCGAGAGAGAAACTGCTACAGTTGTGGAAGACCCGGACACTATTCCAATGAGTGTACGACTCCCTACAAGAGAAGAGAAGATTCTCCAAAAAGAAGAAGCAAAGAATCACCACCAAGAGAGAGGAGTAGAGATGATCGTTATGAACGAAGATACTCACGGAGAAGCAAGGATTCGGAAAGGAAGGAGAAATCATCAAGGAGCTACACAAGACGAAGACATCAAGCTCATGTTGGTGAATGGGTATCCGACTCCGACTTCGACAGCCACTCCGAGAGAAGTTATCACTCCGACTCCGAAGATACTCAAGATGAAGGTGTTGCCGGTCTAGCACTTGTGTCAACCAACTCCTACGACATATTTGACTCACCAAATGAAGGAATTGGAAGATGCTTCATGGCCAAAGGTCCTAAGGTAACACACCCCGAGTATGTTGATTTCAATAGTGATGAAGATGACTTGTTAGGTGATGATTTGCTTGTTGACAACTCTAGTGATGAATACTATGATGAAACGTCAATTAAACATGCTAATCAAGATAAAACGAATGACAATGATAAGGAGAAGACTGAGGCTCTAGCTAAAGAACTAAACACTCTTAAGTTAGCTCATGAAACTATCTTCGAAGATCATCGAGAACTTTTAAGAGCTCATGAGAAATTACGCTTTGAAAAGCTCAATCTTGAGCAAGAGCATGAGTTCTTAAAAGCAATCAATGATGATCTCCACAAGAAAAGCTCTTCTTACATTGCCAAGCGTTTACTCTTATCCACTTACATGCCTCAAGTCAAGCCTAGTAACAAGAACAAGAAAGATTCTTCCTCTAGCAGTAACAATGATCATGCTAAATCCAATATTGTTGCTTCTAGTAGTTCTCTTGATTCCACTAATGATTCTCTTAGCCAAGTTACACTTGAGCAAGAAAATAGTTTATTTAAGGGAATTATAGAGAAAGGAGTGTACAAAAGCCTTGCCGGGAGTAAGCAATTCGAGGAAATTGTGCGCAAGCAAGGAATGCACCGGAAGAATCAAGGTGTTGGTTTTGAACGAAAGTTCAATGCCAATGGAGTTGAGTGGGAAGAAGATCAATACCCCAAGACAAAGTTTGTTCCTCAACAAGAGAAGTATACTTCTTTCAAGGGGACACAAGCTCAAGATGATCTTCCACCACAAGACTACAAGCAAAAAGGCAAGGACAAGCTTCAAGAGGAAATTGACGCATTTGAAGAAGCTCCTAAGACCTTAGTCAAGTGGATTCCCAAGACTACTTCAAGTTCCACTTCATCAAGTACGACTACAACTCCAAGGATTCCCATCAAGATGATGTGGATCCAAAAGAAGAAGAACTAGAGAGTTCTTGAGGGTGACTCTGCCAACATACTTCACTCTTATCATTTTGGCAAGAACAAGTGCAATCAACTTCCACATCTTGCACTAGTTCAAGGAGTCACAAACTCTATTGTTGGTAAGACAAGGGACAAGGTAACCTAAAAGTTTTCATGGACATCATCTTTTGTGTGCATCACTCTATGTCTATGGATATCCTTGTTTGTTCCTTATGGGACTAACCCATGTAGGTATTGAAAGTGCAATTCACTCAAATGAATAGCTCCAAGTGATCTATATCAACATTGAGCATCCACATCCTCAACATCTACATGAAGTCATCATCGACAAAACCCAAGGTTAGTTCATCCCTCTAAAGGGGGATATCACATCTAGGGGGAGCTTTACTCTAAGACCGAGCTAAAGCAACTCTAAAGATGTGAACACAACAATGCTTTATGTAAAAGTGGTAACCCCACTTGAGCTTAAACGATGAGTATGACCTATGATCAAGTGCTCTCACTTGACTCCTAAGTCAATATACTCATATATAGATGACCTTGTCATCGCAAATTGCTTGATAGATGCTAGAATTGGTTGTGCATGCCTTGCCACATATTTCATTTGCCATCTTATTGTGTGAGCATGCTGGTTGCATATTTTACTCATTCGAGGACATCCACTTGTTGTTTTGATTGTTTGGTTTTATTTTCTTTTGCCAAGTGGATGGACAAGAATGCCTAAGTACCTCCTCTAGCTATCTATGCGTTTCTCGTCTCAAACTCTATTCATGCTGCATCACAAAATTTGATCAAGTCAGATTCGAACCACTCTGTGTGAGGAGCGCTCGGAGTCCCTGATTCGTCATAGACTTAAACTTCCAAAACCTCTTTATGATTCTCGGTCTGATCGATACCCCACTTTCGGTCCTACCGAGATCATTAAGTCGATCTAGGTTTTCGATCTCGGTGCAACCGATTTGAACATTTCGGTCACACCGAGTTTCAGTAACTGCCTGCAGTTATGAATCTCGGTGCCACCGAGTTGTTCCACTCGGTCACACCGACAGGGTCGGGCTATATATAGTCACGGGCAAAATTTGGAAATTTCTCCGAACCCCTTCGCCCGCGCAATAGCCTGCTCTGCCAACGTGGTCTCCGGATCGTCTTCTCGTCGCCAGCCGCCTCCAGTCGCTGGTCTCCGTCGCCGTCAACGGGAATTCTGCCCCGCCGTTGCCGCCGTAGCGAGTCTCCGCCGAACTAGGGTATGGACTCGATCACAGTGCTATTCCCCGTCCGATTCCTAGCACATTGTGTTCTTCATGATTCTTGCCACAATTGAAACACTCCTGTCCAGTCAATACGCCCGTAGATTAGCTTTGATTCGAAAATTTTAGGGTTAGGTTTCCGCCGAAACCATCTCGGACCCACCGAGTTGAAAAACTCGGTCCCACCGATTTGGCTTATGCCATTGCACAAGTGAGACTCGGTCTGACTGAGAATTACTTATCGGTGTGACCGATTTTGGAACTCTGTGAAACCCTAGCAGTCTCGGTGCCGCCGAACTGTGACTCGGTCCTACCGAGTTCACTAGTTTAGGTTCCAAAACTGCTTCAGTATCACCGAGTTTGAAAATTGATAGACCCGAGATGATTTCAGTGGGAAACTAAAACTAAGTTTTTGGATCATTCTTTTGCAAAAATCTCTGCATTTTGTGATGCTCATCTTTTCTGCCTCATCTATAGCCTATTCACATGGTCAGCAGTCAGAGCTTGCAGCATGTCTGATCAAAGTGACAGCCAGAACATGTCAGAGCAGCAGGTGCACATGAGTGAGGGCACTAGTCCCTCCAGCTCTTCAGATGAGGGCAGTAGGAGCACCCCTAGCAACTTGCCAAAAGTTGCCACCAGACAGAGGAAGAAGAGAACTTATGATTCCGAAGATGAAGATTATGTGGCAGAGGAAGAGGCCACATCAAAGAGAGTTGAGCCAGCTCAAGGCACAAAGCCAGGGCTGAAAATCAAAAGGCCAGCAGGCAGGCAGCCCATGTCAAAGGCAAGAGCCTCAACTGAAAAGCCTGAACCCAAAGAGCCAGTTGCTACTGAGGGAAAGAAAAGAAAGGAAAGGTTCAAGAAGACCGTAGCCAGAGTGCTAGGAAAGGCTTCCATCATGGAAGAGGAAGAGGAAGAAGAGGTAGCTGCACCAGCACCCCAGACACCCAAGCTGATGGGTGATGCCATAAGATCAGGGGCTACTGCATCTAAGCCCAAAGCTGCCTCCAAGCCAAAACCAAAGAGGAATACAAGGAGCATTCCTGCAGCTGAGAAGAACAAGGCTCTAGTGCCTGAGACTTTTGCTGAAGAAGAGGATGAAGAGTAAGTTCTGAGAAAGCTCAAGCCCAAGATCCCAGACCACAACGATGCGCATCCTGTGGCTGAGGACATGAAGCTCAGGAGAGATTCAGGGCTGAGGAAGTGGAGAGAAGCAGACCCATATGCTTCAAGGAGGAGGACTGCTGTTGACTACAGGTTCCACACTAAGGAACAACAGGACTTCTATGAGATAGTACTGCTTGATAAGAAGCTAATAGTCTGTGATATGAGATGGGTTGACTGGCAGTACATCAAGGACAATGAGGAGCACTATCCTGGAGTGCAAGACAGCTTCATAGCTTGTGGAGTAGCTGACTTTGTTGGGCAGAAGCTCACAAAGTGGAATGAGGAGCTTATAATGCAGTTCTACTCCACAGCATATTTTTATTCAGATGGGAGGATCACATGGATGTCTGAGGGTACAAGGTACCAATCCACAGTTGCTGAGTAGGCATAGATCATTAATGCCCCAGAGGAGCATGATGATGACTTGGACATATATGCCAAGAAGAAGATGGACCATAACTCTATGTCCAATATGTACAAGGAAATTCCCAATGAAGCTCTTGACACCTTCAAATTTGGGTCTGTGCATTACCTTCTGTCAGGGCTGCCAACTATCAATTGGATCTTGAGGCACACCTTATTGCCCAAGTCTGGAGATCACAAGATGATCAGAGGCCATGCTATCAACTTGCTACATGTATTTGATGTGCCTCAGAAGTTCAAGGTGATGAGCCTCATAGTGGAAACTATCAAAAGGACTGCAGCAGATCAGAAGAGGAGTTGCGGATATGCCCCTCAGATCCAGGAGCTCATTAACTCCAAGATGGGCACGGGCATATATTTATTGGACAAGGAACACCTGCCCATCCGTCTAGATTTTGAGGACAATCAAGTTTTCATGACTGAGAACGAGCCATCATCTGCCCAAGCATACGCAAAGAAGGAGAAGGCAAGGAAGGAGAAAGCTGCCAAGATGCCAACTCAAGAGGAGGCATCTGAGTATTTCTTGAAGACCAAACAAGAGCAACTTGGTTACCTGATTGCATCCACCCTGCGGATTGAGCAAGGACTAGACACCCTAACTCAAAACCAGGCAAGCCTAGAGAGAATCATGGAACAAAAGTTCTATGACTTGGATGTCAATGTAATGGAGATTCAGACTGCAGTGGAGCAGCTCCAAGATGATATGCAGGAGAGGAGAGGCAGGACTACCACTCATGCCTTTGCCAGAGTGCCACGAGGTCCGAGGTCGTCTGCCGTGCCAGTTGCTGACACAAGAGCCACCACCTTAGCACCAGCTACAGCCTCAGTTCCACCAGCTCCAGCATCTACTTCAGCTCCAACTCCAGCGTCTACTTCAGCGTCTACAGAAGCCTTCGTCCTTGGAGTGATCCGGACTCCACCACCACCAGAAGATCAAGCCTGAGCGTCGATCTAGTACTATGCATTTTCTAGGAACTTTTTGGTAACTTGTTGCCAAAGGGGGAGAAAAATGTATAGATCATAGGCTTCGAGAGAGAGAGTGTTGCTTTTCTCTCTTGCTTTATTTGGTGGTTTTTCAAACTTGTTTGCTTTTGAGTGCTTGAGATACTACGTCATTATTTGTGAGACATTGATGATCATGTGTTTGATCATAAGCTACACTTAATGCTTGCTTAATGCTATTATCTTATCTATCTTATGTGATCTTTCACTATTCTTGGTGATGGGTGCATGTATTTCACTCTTATCATTTTAAGCGCTCCACCAAGATGTATGTGACATGGAAGAGTAACCCATGACTCTAACTCCTTGTGCATTTGCAGTCCAAAGCAAATTTTAAATATGCACAAATTTAGGGGGAGCTCTTACTTATCACATACTTCTCAAAGCGACGATATATTTCATGCTTATTATCATTTGTCGAAGCTTTGATCTATATGTTGTCATCAATTACCAAAAAGGGGGAGATTGAAAGTGCAACTATCCCTAGGTGGTTTTGGTAATTCATAATAACATATAGCTCATTGAGCTAATGCTATTCCAAGATGATTATTTCAGGAAAGCTCAATGATTGGCATGGCATGGATGTGAAAGTGGAACCCTCAAAATGCTAAGGAAAAAGGATTGGCTCAAGCTCAAAAGCTCAAGACTCTTCATTTTATATTTTAGTGATCCAAGATCACATTGAGTCTTTAGGAAAAGCCAATACTATCAAGGAGGGATGAGGTGTTGCTTAATGAGCCTCTTGCTTCATGTGCTTAGTGATATGCTCCAAAAACCCTCAACTACTTTCCCATATCCACATATGACCTAAACCCTAAGCCAAACTCGGTCCTACCGATTCTTCCTATCCGG
>NC_053023.1:524558202-524572230 GCF_003073215.2 Triticum urartu
CCCCTACAAGAGAAGAGAAGATTCTCCCAAGAAGAAGTAGAAGAGAAGAATCACCATCTAGAGAAAGAAGGAGTAGAGATGATCGTTATGAACGAAGACCCTCACGGAGAAGCAAGGATTCAGAAAGAAAGGACAAGTCATCAAGGAGCTACACAAAACGAAGACATCAAGCTCATGTTGGTGAATGGGTATCCGGCTCCGACTCCGACAACCACTCCGAGAGAAGCTATCACTCCGACTCCGAATATACTCAAGATGAAGGTGTTGCCGGTCTAGCACTTGTGACAACCAACTCCTACGACATATTTGACTCACCAAATGAAGGAGTTGGAACATGCTTCATGGCTAAAGGCCCAAAGGTATCACACCCCGAGTATGTTGATTTCAATAGTGATGAAGATGACTTGTTAGGTGATGATGATTTACTTGTTGACAACTCTAGTGATGAATACTGTGATGAAACATCAATTAATCATGCTAATCAAGATAAATGAATGACAATGATAAGGAGAAGATTGAGTCTCTAACTAAAGAACTAAACACTCTTAAGTTAGCTCATGAAACTATCTTAGGAGATCATTGAGAACTTTTAAGGGCTCATGCGAAATTACGCTTTGAAAAGCTCAACCTTGAGCAAGAGCATGAGTTCTTAAAAGCAATCAATGATGATCTTCGTAAGAAAAGTTCTTCTTACATTGCCAAGCATTTACTCTTATCCACTTACATGCCTCAAGTCAAGTCTAGTAACAAGAACAAGAAAGATTCTTCCTCTAGTAGTAACAATAATCATGCTAAATCCAATATTGTTGCTTCTAGTAGTTCTCTTGATTCCACTAATGATTCTCTTAGCCAAGTTACACTTGATCAAGGAAGTAGCTTATTGAAGGGAATTATAGAGAAAGGTGTCTACAAGAGCCTTGCCGGAAGTAAGCAATTCAAGGAAATTATACGCAAGCAAGGAAGGCACCGGAAGAATCAAGGTGTTGGTTTTGAACGAAAGTTCAATGCCAATGGAGTTGAGTGGGAAGAAGATCAATACCCCAAGATGAAGTTTGTTCCTCAACAAGAGAAGTATGATCCTACTTCTTTCAAAGGGACACAAGCTCAAGATGATCTTCCACCACAAGACCACAAGCAAAAAGGCAAGGACAAGCTTCAAGAGGAAATTGATGCATTTGAAGAAGCTCCTAAGGCCTTAGTCAAGTGGGTTCCCAAGACTACTTCAAGTTCCACTTCATCAAGTACAACTACAACACCGAGGATTCCCATCAAGATGGTGTGGATCCCGAAGAAGAAGAACTAGAGAGTTCTTGAGGGTGACTTCGCCAACATACTTCACTCTTATCATCTTGGCATGAACAAGTGTAATCAACTTCCACATCTTGCACTAGTTCAAGGAGTCACAAATCCTCTTGTTGGTAAGACAAGGGACAAGGTAACCTAAAAGCTTCCATAGACATCATCTTGTGTGTGCATCACTTTATGTCTATGGATATCCTTGTTTGTTCCTTGTGGGACTAACCCATGTAGGTATTGAAAGTGCAACTCACTCTAATGGATAGCTTCAAATGATCTACATCAACATTGAGCATCCACATCTTCAACATCTACATGAAGTCATCATCGACAAAACCCAAGGTTAGTTCATCCCTCTTAGGGGGGATCTCACATCTAGGGGGAGCTTTACTCTAAGAATTGAGCTAAAGCAACTCTAATGGTGTGAAACAAGAATGCTTTATGTAAAAGTGGTAACCCCACTTGTGCTTAAACATGAGTATGACCTATGATCAAATGTTCTCATTTGACTCCTAAGTCAATATACTCATATATAGATGACCTAGTCATCGCAAATTGTTTGATAGATGCTAGAATTGGTGTGCATGCTTTGCCACATATTTCAATTGCCATTTTATTGTGTGAGCATGTTGATTGCATATTTTACTCATTCGAGGACATCCACTTGTTGTTTTGATTGATTGGTTTTCTTTTCTTTTGCCAAGTGGATGGACAAGAATGCCTAAGAACCCTCTAGCTATCTATGCTTCTCGTCTCAAACTCTATTCATGCTACATCACAAAATTTGATCAAGTCAAGATTCGAACCACTCTGTGTGAGGAGCACTCGGAGTCCCCGATTCGTCATAGACTTAAACTTCCAAAACTTCTTTGTGGTTTTCGGTCTGACCGATTCATCCATTTCGGTCATACCGAGATCACTAAGTCGATCTAGGTTTTCAAGTGGTGCAACGATTTGAACCTTTCGGTCACACCGAGTTTCAGTAACTAATTGCAGTTATGAATCTCGGTGCCACCGAGTTGTTCCACTCGGTCACACCGACAGGGTCGGGCTATATATACCCACGGGTCAAATTTTGGAAAACTTTCCGAAACCTCCTCGACCCGCTTAAGCCCGCTCTTGCCTCCAGGGTCTCCGGATCGTCTTCCTCGTCGCCAGCCGCCTCCTGCGTTGGTCTCCGCCGCCGTCAACGGGAATCATCCCCCGTTGCCGCCGTAGCGAGTTCATCGCCGAACTAGGGTATGAACTCGATCACTGTGCTATCCCTATCTGATTCCTAGCACATTGTGTTCGCCATGTATCTTGCCACGATTGAGATCATTCTTATCCAGTCAAAACACTCGTAGTTTAGTCGTGAATTGAAAATTTAGGGTTAGGTTTCCGCCGAAACCATCTCGGACCCACCGAGTTGTGGAACTCGGTACCACCGATTCGGCTCAGGCCATTGCACATGTAATTTTCGGTCTGACCGAGAATTGCAAATCGGTGTGACCGAGTTCAGGACTTTGTGAAACCCTAGCAGTCTCGGTGCCACCGAACTGTGACTCGGTCTGACCGAGTTCACTAGTTTAGGTTCCAACAGCTGCTTCGGTATCACCGAGTTTACAAATCGGTTGATCCGAAATGCTTTCTGTGGAAAACTAAAACTAAGTTTTTGACTCATTCTTTTGCAAAAACCTCTGCATTTTGTGATGCTCATCCACTCTATCTCATCTATATCTATTCACAGGGTCTGCTGTCAGTGTTTGCAATATGTCTGATCAGAGTGACAGCCAGAACAGGTCAGAGGAGCAGGTTCACCTGAGTTGAGGGCACTAGTCCCTCTAGCAGTTCAGATGATGGTAGCAGGAGCACCCCAAGCAACTTACCCAAAGCTGCCACCAGGGCCAGAAAGAAGAAGACCTCTGAATCTGAGGATGAAGACTATGTGGCAGTTGAGGATGAGGCCACTTCCAAGAAGAAAGTGGTTAAGAAGGAATATAGCACTGCTGCTGCCACCAAGCCAGGCATGAAGCAAAAGGTTCCTGCAAAGAAAATTCCAATGTCTAAGGCCAGAGCATCTACTCAAGTCCCTTTGGAAAACCCAAAGAGGCTGCTGTAGAAGGGAAGAAGAGGAAGGAGAGGATCAAAAAGACCACTGCTAGAGTGCTTGGGAGATCCTCAATCATGAGAGATTCTGAAGAGGAAGAGGAAGAAGAGGTTGCTGCACCAGCACCCAAGGCACAAAAGCTGATGGGTGATGCTATAAAGTCAGGGGCTGCAACATCAAAGCCCAAAGAAGCACCCAAAGCAGCCTCCAAGCCCAAGAGTGCACCTAAGAGGAATACCAGGAGTATACCAGCTGCTGAGAAGAACAAGGCCCCAGTGCCTGAAGTTGCTGCTGATGAAGATGATGAAGGACAAGTCCTGAGGAAGCTCAAACCCAAAATCCCAGATCACAATGATGCTCATCCAGTAGCTGAGAACATGAAGATAAGGAAGGACTCAGGTCTGAGGCTATGGAGAGAGTCAGATCCATATGCCACCAGGAGAAGGACTGCTGTGGATTACAGGTTCCATACAAAGGAACAGCAGGACTTCTATGAGACAGTGTTGCTTGACAAGAAGCCCATAGTGTGTGACATGAGATGGGTCGACTGGGACTACATCAAGGAGAATGAGGATCACTATCCAGGTGTACATGATAGTTTCAAGGCTTGTGGAGTCGATGAGTTTGTGCTCAGAAGCTCACAAAATGGAATGATGAGTGACGGTGTCCTGGACTAGGGGGTACTCACCACGTCGTCTCCCGATCTATTAGATTGGGCCGAGGACCCCCGTGGCCGTATACTCATGGGCCAGTTCGGACGGCTGCCGCATACAAGGAAGATTCCACAAGACTTGGCGATCAAGACAAGGACTTCTCCCCACCGGCGTATTCGGCTAGGACTCTTGTTATCCTAGGCCTCTGGTGCATTATATAAACCGAGGCCAGGCTAGTTGATAGATATACAATATATACAACAATCATACCATAGGCTAGCTTCGAGGGTTTAGCCTCATTGATCTCGTGGTAGATCTACTCTTGTACTACCCATATCATCAATATTAATCGAGCAGGACGTAGGGTTTTACCTCCATCAAGAGGGCCCGAACCTGGGTAAAACATTGTGTCCCTTGTCTCCTGTTACCATCCGCCTAGACGCACAGTTCGGGACCCCCTACCCGAGATCCACCGGTTTTGACACCGACATTGGTGCTTTCATTGAGAGTTCCGCTGTGTGATCGACAAAAGGATCGATGGCTCGCCTGCAGATCAACTGCGACTTCGGCATCTTCGTCACTAGCTCGACTGGTCACCTTGGTTCGACCAAGAATTGCGCCCCGTGTTCGGATCACCATGTCCGGACGAGGGCCTTCATCAAACATCAACTCCGATCTCTATCAAGATCACGGAGGAATCATCTATGGAGCTCGGGGGCTCAGCCTCAACATTGCCCTCAAGCGACCGTGCTGTTTTTCTGGATAGCGAACTCGTATCTGCCACCACCACCTCCTCGAGTATCTCTTTGACGATCGCTTTGGTGGAATTGTGCGGAATTGAGTCTACAACAACCCTGGAAAATTTCGTCGAGTTTCGATGGAAGAATCTCTGGCAATCCACGATATACCGGAGCTCTGTCAAATCTGGACGGGAATTTGGATGAGTTTAGGGCATGGTGTCCAACTTCTATCTCGGACGTCCTTTGGAAGATCCAATAGTTGATCGGCTGCGGAATTCCTATATCTACCACTCTCAAAATTTCGGCTCGATCCGACCGTCCAAACTGGGAACTTCCGATTAGTGCATCACTTCGGATCTGTTTTCTGCGCGAAAACGAATCCGACCCGAGTTCATCTTTTATGAACAGGATTTCGACATCCCCTTTTGAGGAAAGTTTTGTATGGGGTATTGTGTTTTGTTCCCGAACACATCCCACTAACTGTAAGATTTTGAACATGATCTTCAACATCATGCTGGTGTCAAACCAGTTCCGGCAATATTTCCACGGCTGCCGACCTGCGCTAGACACGGCGTCACTTTGTTGAGCCGAGCTCAACTTCTTCGATCATCATCTCGCAAGCCGAACAAAGCCCGGCATCGCGAAGGATAAATCATCACCAACATCGCCGCCCTATGGATTACACGGAGCGGGCATACCGGCATCACCGCACGGTGCTTCATCAAGCCAGCATCGACCACGTCACGACCTGCATCGACACGGCCGCACTATTGCTTCTTCAAGCTGGTGTCCATCACGCCGACATACTTTGACTCATCGGCTGACATCGAGGCTTCGACATCTCAGCTGGACTGGGGGCTTCGCCATCTCTTCATCAACCTACTCCAGACACTTCGGCGTCACTAGCTCACCAGCTCCGTCATGTTAGGTGGGCCGAGGGCTTTGCCTCGGCGAGTCAACCTTTACCAGCATTGCCATGCCGTTGTTTTATCGCCCATCAGGCAATGGGTGTGTGGAGCGGGTCCCAATTTTAGGAATCACCTTCCTTCGGATTGCTACAACAAATAAACCAGGTGCTATTAATCCCAGTATTTTTTGCTTATTTGGGTTCATTTTTCCCAAGGAATATTACTCTGGTTTGTCCGTCATATGTACACAGGTCTATCAAATGGTGGCTGCATTAACGACAGTCGCATGGTGGTTCGATCAGTTTCCGTACATAGTCCGGCGAACGCCGCACTCGGAGCTCGGACCGACCTGCGAATTCAGGCTTTGCCACGCCTTTACCGCATCACGCTGACGCTCTGCATCGACTTGACTTTGGCACCAGGCCATATTTCTTTTATTACTCACTTTGCATAAATTATTTATTATGCAACGATTTTTTTTAATTATCATTATTACTATTATCTCCGGTTTGCACTATTTTTTGTGCACAGGAAAATGATCCGGGGACTTCGGCGTCACTCTGCCGGTCTGCATTGATCGTGCTATGTCACCACTTCGGCGTGTCAAGCTCTCCGCTCCGCCACCTCGGGACCGGCTTGAGGGATGGAACCTTGCCCCGCATCAAGCTCGGACCGCGTCATCAATACCGAACACATTAACCAGCTAAGTCGCTTTCATGCTCAAAGCTTTAATTTCTAACTTGCGTTCGGTTCGACCAAGCATTATACTTTTTTGGAAAAAAGTTGCTTCTAAAAAATTTCCTTGTCCAAACTTTGTTTGTGACGCATAAATTCAAATACCCCGTTTACTTGGGGGCTTCCTTTATGAAGCTTTTCCTGTTGCATATGATTATACTTGTACGGCTTCGTTCCTTGTTCGTGTATTACGCCACAATATGCACCACATTGACTTAAGCGATTTGCAAGCTGGGTTGCCTCGCTCCTGTGTTTACCCCTACGTTCCCGATTGTTCGGCTAGGGAGTAAAGGGAGCACCTCTGCGATTGTCACGATCGGGTCACCCGAGCCGGACCTCAGACTGGGTGAAGCCGAAAGCTAGCGCTCTTATAGTTATTCAATGATGGTCGGCACACAATGGAACTCATGAGTACAAAAAATCTATTGCACAAGTCTCATAATAACAATGAGCACCGAAGAAAGGTATCGGTGGGGGTACTATTTTCTTCGAAGATGCTTCTTACTCTTCGCAGTAATATAGCATAAGTTCCCTGAGCGCGCTTTGTCTGTTACAGCCTTATGGCCTGATTGCCTGGTTATTGGAAACACCGTCGATATTCTCGACCGATGGAGTACATAACACTTTTCGGTCCTTAACCGAAGAGGGAGAAGCCGACGGTCGGTTAAGACGCGTTTAAAGTTCGGTTGAACATAGATATGATATAAGTACTTCGGTACATGCAATCATTCTTCTACCCAAGTCACTTGGGGGCTCTTAAGTTTATTTGAGCCGTTTTATAATAAGTGTTCTTCTTCTCAGTCGTTGCAAAGTTCTATTATTATTATTTATTTATCACTCCTTTTTTCGACGCGAGTGTGCGGTCACTAGCCGGGGAGCCTAATTTCTCTCTCAAAGCCGCTAGAGTTTAGTTTGCTAAACTGGCCTAATGAGAAGTACTCCGCCCTCGGGATAGGAGGTTGAAGCCGTAGGCTGACCCGCTCGAAGTCTTGAGATAGGATGTGTCATGTTAAAGGACGACAGAAGCACTTCTTTTTTCTAAGACCAATTTTCGGATTGGCACCGAACACTTGATCTTGTTCGGACGTCATGTTTTTACTGACGTTTCTTGGTTTTCCAAGCTTTTTGGCACTTTTAAACTATTTGTGCTTTTCCAGCATTAGTCTCGCAGTGCAACGCCGGACACCTTTAGGGATTCGGCAAAAACATTCTCAGATATTGCTATATATGCATCGGTTTCGAATTGTGTCTTCGGTCAATAGTTGGGTTGCCCGGCTCCTGCACTTGCTTCCTACGTTCCGTTTTGTTCGGCTAGGCGTGCAAAGGGAGAACCACTGCGATTGTGCTTCCAGCTCACATGGTTAAGCACCTTAGTGGAGAAAGCCGAAAACTGACTGTCACAATAAGCGTAAACTGGTCAGCGATCCGATGACTATGACGGGCCATTCATAACATTGGCCGAAGTGTTTACGGCTTGACCTCGACTGTCGCCGAACACTACCGGGGGCTATTAACTGGCCTCCCAAACTAAATCCTCGATATTTTGCTCTTACATTCGAGCTGAGGTTTCATGATCATGCTTAGCATGACAACCCAAAGAAAGGAACCGATAGCGGGACTATTTTCTTTGGAAGACATTTCTTCTGTTAAACAGTAATATACATATCTCTCTGCGTACCTTTGTTATAAAACCGTGTGGCCAGATTGCCTTGTTTGTCGTAAATCTTTGCCCTCATAAAGGCTTTATAAAGTAGGACAAACACTCCTCGGCTACTGGCCAAGGAGGTGGAAGCCGATGGTCGGTCAACAAAGTTTTGTACAATGCGGATCCGAGCATTAATGACGTAAAGTACTTGGATACATAGAGTCATTACACATAAATTTGTGATTTTACTATGGATATCGATCCTTAATTCGGCCACCCGTGCCCGCATTAAGGCTCGGGGGCTACTGGGCTTCGGGCTTATTATTTACAAATATTAAAGGGGCACATCGATCCCCTGATCTGGTGTTGCCACCCGACCAGTGTCTCGGGGGCTACTGCATTGCTTGTCCAATGCAGAAAATTTTATGTGCAATATAGTTTCCGAGGAGATTTTGATCCTCAGGTTGGTCGGCCGCACCCAACCTGAGTCTGAGGACTGAGCACGCCGCTTTTGTGTCCCGAAGTATTCTGCCGAGCTAGGACTTGATCCTCAGGCCGATTTTGCAAATCAACCTGAGTCTCAGCGGCTACTGGGATCAGCGGTCTTATGTCATCCTTCATGTGCATCTCGGGTTTTAGACCGATACACACCTTGAGGGCTACTGGCTATATATCTCGGCAGAGAATAAATTGCACCAATAAAAAATATTGACAAAAATCGGCCCATAGTCGGGGTGGTGCACCACCTCGGAAGCAGTCCGGCATAAAGCTCGGGCGCTAGTGGCTGGCTCCATAGAGGGCATTTCCGGCATTAAGCTCGGCTAAACTCCTTCAACTTTTTTGAACCAAGGTGATATGACACCTCGGATATAGTCCGGCATTGGAGCCTGGACACAGTCCGGCGTTGGAGCTCGGATATATTTCGGCGTTGGAGCTCGGATATACAGTCCGGCGTTGGAGCTCGGATACATAGTCCGGCGTTGGAGCTCGGATACATTCGCGCTAGAGCTGGAAGCGGTCCGGCGTTGGTGCTCGGCTGCAAAAGATACCTCGAATGCAGTCCGCGTTGGAGCTCGGACGCAGAGACCTGCCTCCCGGGAAAAACTCAAACCCGAGGTGGCATAAAATAAACAAGGCATTGATAAGCCGGAAAACTTAAAGGGCTCCTCGATACCGAACGTGTAAACTCGTCGAATGCATTTCGGCGTTCCTCAAGATCGAAGATAAAGAAGATTGTTGAAACCAGTTTTCAGACCGGCAACCGAAGATGAAGAACAGTTGGAAGAATCGAGGAGCGTCCCTAACTTGAAGACCGGTTCAGGGGGCTACTGACGGTGTCCTGGACTAGGGGGTACTCACCACGTCATCTCCCGATCTATTAGATTGGGCCGAGGACCCCCGTGGCCGTATACTCATGGGCCAGTTCGGACGGCTACCGCATACAAGGAAGATTCCACAAGACTTTGGCGATCAAGACAAGGACTTCTCCCCACCGGCGTATTCGGCTAGGACTCTTGTTATCCTAGGCCTCCGGTGCATTATATAAACCGAGGCCAGGCTAGTCGATAGATAGACAATATATACAACAATCATACCATAGGCTAGCTTCTAGGGTTTAGCCTCCTTGATCTCGTGGTAGATCTACTCTTGTACTACCCATATCATCAATATTAATCAAGCAGGAGTAGGGTATTACCTCCATCGAGAGGGCCCGAACCTGGGTAAAAAACATCGTGTGTCCCTTGTCTCCTGTTACCATCCGCCTAGACGCACAGTTCGGGACCCCCTACCCGAGATCCGTCGGTTTTGACACCGACAATGAGCTCATCATGAGGTTCTACTCCACAGCTCATTTCTACCTAGATGGAAGGATTGTCTGGATGTCTAAAGGTACGAGGTACCAGTCCACGGTTGCTGAATGGGCGAAGTTGATCAATGCCCCAAAAGAGAGTGAAGATGACTTGGATGTCTATGCCAACAGGAAGAAGGATCACAACACAATGGCACACATGTACAAGGAGATCCCAGATGCTGCTCTTGAGACACATAAGTTTGGATCTGTACATTACCTTCTGTCAGGCTTGCCAACCATCAACTGGATCCTCAGGCACACTCTCTTGCCAAAGTCAGGTGATCACAAGATGATCAGAGGCCATGCAATTAACTTGCTTCACATCTTTGATGTCCCACAGAAGTTCAAAGTCATGAGCCTAATAGTTGAAACTATCAAGAGGACAGCTGCAGATCAGAAGAGGAGTTGTGGGTATGCCCCACAGATCCAGGAGCTAATCAACTCCAAGATGGGCACTGGTACATATCTGCTGGACAAGGAGCACATGCCTATCTATCCAGACTTCGAGGACAACACTGTGGTTATGAATGAGGATGAACCATCTTCTGTGCACGCACAAGCCAAGAAGGAGAAGGCAAAAGCTGAAAAGGCTGCAAGGATGCCAACTACTGAAGAAGCATCTCAGTATCTCCTGAAGAGCAAGCAAGATCAGCTTGGCTACCTGATTGCATCCACTCTGAGGATTGAGAAGGGACTGGCCACCCTGACTCAAAACCAGGAGAGCTTGGAAAGAATCGTGGAGCAAAAATTCTATGACTTGGATGTGAAGGTAACTGAGATTCAGTCCGTTGTGGAGCAACTTCAAGATGATATGCAGGAGAGGAAGGGCAGAACAACCATTGATGCATATGCCAGAGTGCCTCGAGCTCAAAGATCATTTGCAGAGCCAGTAACAGACACCAGAGTCACTTCATCTGCACCAGCTACAGCTCCAGTGCAACCAGCTCCAGCACCTACCCCAGCAGCTCCATCTACATGAACAGAAGCCTTTGTCCTTGGCGTTCTCCGGACTCCACCACCTGAAGATCAAGCTTGAGAGACGTTTTAGTGCTATGCATTTTCTATGAACTTTTTGGTAACTTGTTGCCAAAGGGGGAGAAAAATGTATAGATCATAGGCTTCGAGCGAGAGCGTTGCTTTTTATTCTCTCTTGTTTTGGTGGTTGAACTTTATTTGCTTGATTGAGATACTTTATGCTTGTCTGTGATACTTAGATGATCATGTGTGTTTGATCATATGCTACATTAATGCTTGTTGGATGATACTATCATTTTATCCCTATTTGATCATTCACTTTGCTTGGTGATGAGTGCATGTATTTAATTCTTATCATTTTGAGCGCTCCACCAAGATGTATGTGACATGGAAGACTAACCCGTGATCCTAACTCATTGTGCATTTGCAGTCCAAAGCAAATCTTAAGATATGCACAAATTTAGGGGGAGCTCTTGCTTTTCACATACTTCTCAAAGCGACAATATCTTTCACTCTTATTATCATTTGTCGAAGCTTTGATCTATATGTTTTCATCAATTACCAAAAAGGGGGAGATTGAAAGTGCAACTATCCCTGGGTGGTTTTGGTAATTCCTAACAACATATAGCTCATTGAGCTAACATTATTCCAAGATTAATATTTCAGGAAAAGCTCAATGAATGGCATGGCATGGATGAGGAAAGTGGATCCCTCAAAATTCTAAGGACAAAAAGTTTGGCTCAAGCTTGAACCTCAAGACTCTACATTTTATATTTTAGTGATCCAAGATCACATTGAGTCTATAGGAAAAGCCAATACTATCAAGGAGGGATGAGGTGTTGCTTAATGGCTTGCTTGCTCAAAGTGCTTAGTGATATGCTCCAAAACCTTCAACTACCTTCCCACATCCACATATGACCTAAACCAAAAGTCAAACTCGGCCCCACCGATTCTTTCTATCCGGCGCCACCGAGTTTCAAATGTCATAGCCACTGCCACAAACCCTAGGCAAATCGGTCTCACCGATAGGGATCTCGGTCTCACCGAGATGGGATTGTAATCTCTCTGTTTCCCTTCGTAACGTTTCGGTCTTACCGAGATGAGCGATCGGTCCCACCGAGATTGCAATGTAAACTCTCTGTTTCCCTTTTGTAACATTTCGATCTCACCGAGATGAGCGAATCGGTCCCACCGAGTTTACCTGACCAACTCTCTGGTTAGCTTATTACCAAAATCGGTCCCACCGAGTTTGTGTAATCGGTCACACCGAGATTACGTTATGCTCTAACCCTAACCATATCGGTCCTACCGAGTTGCATCTCAGTCCCATAAAAAATCCTAACGGTCACTAGGTTTGCTGAATCGGTCCGACCGAGTTTAACCATTCGATCCCACCGAGTTTGGCAAATTGTGTGTAACGGTTAGATTTTGTGTGGAGGCTATATATACCCCTCCACCCACTCTTCATTCGTGGAGAGAGCCATCAGAACATACCTACACTTCCAATACACATTTTCTGAGAGAGAACCACCTACACTTGTGTTGAGGTCAAGATATTCCATTCCAACCATATGAATCTTGATCTCTAGCCTTCCCCAAGTTGCTTTCCACTCAAATCTTCTTTCCACCAAATCCAAATCCTGTGAGAGAGAGTTGAGTGTTGGGGAGACTATCATTTGAAGCACAAGAGCAAGGAGTTCATCATCAACACACCATTTGTTACTTCTTGGAGAGTGGTGTCTCCTAGATTGGCTAGGTGTCACTTGGGAGCCTCCGACAAGATTGTGGAGTTGAACCAAGGAGTTTGTAAGGGAAGGAGATCGCCTACTTCGTGAAGATCTACCGCTAGTGAGGCAAGTCCTTCGTGGGCGACGCCGTGATGGAATAGACAAGGTTGCTTCTTCGTGGACCCTTCGTAGGTGGAGCCCTCCGTGGACTCGCGCAACCGTTACCCTCTGTGGGTTGAAGTCTCCATCAACATGGATGTACGATAGCACCACCTATCGGAACCACGACAAAAACATCTGTGTCTCCAATTGCGTTTGAATCCTCCAAACCCTTCCCTTTACATTCTTGCAAGTTGCATGCTTTACTTTCCGCTGCTCATATACTCTTTTGCATGCTTGTTTGAATTGTGTGGAGATTGCTTGACTTGTGCTAAGATAGCTAAAATCTGCCAAGAACTAAAATTGGGAAAAGGCTAGATTTTTATTTGGTCAAGTAGTCTAATCACCCCCCCTCTAGACATACTTTGATCCTACAGACTAACACCCAAAGAGTTTACTAGAGTCAATAATCTAGTTCACATTACCATGTGATTAACACTCAATGAGTTCTAGGTTGATCATGTTATGCTTGTGAGAGATGTTATAGTCAACGGGTCTGAACCTTTCAGATCCATGTGTGCTTTACAAATCTCTATGTCATCTTGTAGATGCAGCTACCACGCTCTATTTGGAGCTATTCCAAATAACTGTTCTACTATACGAATCCGGTTTACTACTCAGAATCATCCAGATTAGTGTCAAAGATTGCATCGGCGTAACCCTTTACGACGAACTCTTTTACCACCTCCATAATCGAGAAAATTCCTTAGTCCACTAGTTACTAAGGATAACCTTGACCGTTGTCCTGTGATCCATTCCTAGATCACACTTGTACCCCTTGACTGACTCAAGGCTTAGCACGCTTCAGGTGCGGTACACAACATTGCATACTTTAGAGCCTACGTCTAAAGCATAGGGGACGACCTTCGTCCTTTCTCTCTATTCTGCCGTGGTCAGGTCTTGAGTTTTACTCAATACTCATACCTTATAACACAGCCAAGAACTCCTTCTTTCGATCTATTTTTGAACTCCTTCAAAATTTGTCATGGTATGTGTTCATTTGAAAGTACTATTAAGCGATTTTGATCTATCCTTATAGATCTTGATGCTCAATGTTCAAGTAGCTTAATCCAGGTTTTCCATTAAAAACACTTTTCAAATAACCCTGTATGCTTTCCAGAAATTCTACATCATTTCTGATCAACAATATGTTAACAACATATACTCATCAAAAATTCTATAGTGCTCCCACTCACTTCTTTGGAAATACAAGTTTCTCATAAACTTTGTATAAACCCAAAATCTTTGA
>NC_053023.1:524573230-524602292 GCF_003073215.2 Triticum urartu
CACCTACTCATGTGTGAGACCAAGATAATCCATTCAAACCATATGAATCTTGATATCTAGCCTTCCCCAAGTTGCTTTCCACTCAAATCTTCTTTCCACCAGATCCAAATCCTATGAAAGAGAGTTGAGTGTTGGGGAGACTATCATTCGAAGCACAAGAGCAAGGAGTTCATCATCAACATGCCATTTGTTACTTCTTGGAGAGTGGTGTCTCCTAGATTGGCTAGGTGTCACTTGGGAGCCTCCGACAAGATTGTGGAGTTGAACCAAGGAGTTTGTAAGGGCAAGGAGATCGCCTACTTCGTGAAGATCTACCGCTAGTGAGGCAAGTCCTTCGTGGGCGATGGCCATGGTGGGATAGACAAGGTTGCTTCTTCGTGGACCCTTCGTGGGTGGAGCCCTCCGTGGACTCACGCAACCGTTACCCTTCGTGGGTTGAAGTCTCCATCAACGTGGATGTAGGATAGCACCACCTATCCGAACCACGGGAAAACATCTGTGTCTCCAATTGCGTTTGAATTCTCCAAACCCTTCCCTTTACATTCTTGCAAGTTGCATGCTTTACTTTCCACTGCCTATATACTCTTTGCATACTTGCTTGATATGTATTGTGAATGTTGAAATTATGCCAAAACTCCACTTAAACTGAAAAATCTTAAAAATTGCAACTTTAGCATTAAGTGTCTAATCACCCCCCCCCCCTTCTAGACACATCTACTTCAAGGTCCTACAAGTGGTATCAGAGCTTTGGTCTCCATTGCCTTGGTTTAATCACCATTGGCGGAAGATGGATGTGTCTACTTTAGGGAGTCTTAGACATAGAGTGCCTATTCTTGATGGAGAGTATTTTCATGAGTGGAAAAACGAGATGCTTGTAATCTTCAATCAATATCATTTGAACAAGTATATTGCTAGCCCTTGTGCACCTCATATTGATTCTTTGCATCCTACCTTAGATGAAGATATTGACATGATTCGCAATCTTAGAACTATTGAGCTCATCATTAGAGGATTGCCCAAAAAATTGATTGCTAGTTTGCCTACTCTTAATTGTGCCCATACTATATGGAAATTTCTTCAGGAACGATTTCCCGATCATTCCTTGAAAAATTTGGATGAAATTCTCCATAAATCTATTGCCTTGAGTAAAATGAACTCTAGTGATCCTAGTTTTGGTGATTGTCTATTTGAGCTTACCAATCTCAAGCATGCTAAAGGAGATGTTGGAATCATTAGTGATATTATACTCGAAGCTATAAGAATTCATAAAAGTGACCACCTTGATGATCATTTATCTAATGAATTACCTTCTCTAGGAAATGATGAGTCACAAGATCATGGTGAACATGGATACTATGATGATGATGATAGTGACTTCGATCTTGATGATGCAATGAGACATTTTGGTCTTACGGCAAATCTTCGGGGATATGAGTCAGGAGGAAAGGAATGGGTTCTTGATAGTGGATGTACTGATCATATGACTGGAGATGAAGAGATGTTCCGTGAGCTTGCTGAAAATGACGGCCCTCGGAAATATGTCACCTTTGGTGATAATTCAAAGGGTAAAGTGGTTGGCCTTGGTAAGGTGGCCATCTCACATGATAGTTCCATTCAAAATGTCATGCTCGTTGAATCTCTCGGCTACAACTTACTTTCAGTATCTAGACTTGCTGATTTTGGCTTGAATGTTCTATTTACTGAGGTAGATTGCCAAGTGTTTCGTCGAGACAATCATAAAATGGTCTTTACCGGTATGCGTAGAGGTGATCTTTACATTGTCGATTTCTCTAAAAAGGCACAACCTAAAACTTGCTTTATTGCTAAATCCTCAAAAGGTTGGTTGTGGCATAGACGACTAGGTCACGTTGGTATGAGAAACCTTGACAAGCTTATTAAAGGAAATCATATCCTTGGAGTTAACGATGTCATATTTGATAAGGATAGACTTTGCAGTGCTTGTCAAGAAGGTAAACAGGTTGGACGAAGGCATCCCGTGAAGAACATCATGACCACAAGGAGGCCACTCGAGCTACTTCATATGGATCTTTTTGGTCCCAATGCCTACAAGAGTCTCGGTGGAAATTCTTTTGGTCTAGTTATAGTTGATGATTTTTCAAGATTTACGTGGGTGTTCTTTCTTAATGACAAGTCGCAGGTCCAGAAGATCTTCAAAAACTTCGCTAGGAAAGCCCAAAATCAGTTTGACGTGAAGATCAAGAAGGTTCAGAGTGACAACGGAACGGAGTTCAAGAACGCAAATGTGGACACCTTTCTTGACGAAGAAGGGATTTCACACGAGTTCTCGGCTACGTACACACCTCAACAAAATGGAGTTGTTGAGAGGAAGAACCGGACGCTCGTCGAAATGGCAAGAACGATGCTTGATGAATACAAGACGCCGAAGCACTTTTGGGCAGAGGCGGTTGAGACAGCTTGTCACGCAACAAATCACTTGTACCTTCACAAGCTACTCGGCAAGACAGCATACGAGCTCTCACCGGTAACAAACCCCAAGTGGGATACTTTCGAGTATTCGCCTCAAAGTGCTACATTCTTGATAAGCATCATCGTTCAAAGTTTGCTCCTAAATCTCATGAAGGTTTCCTACTCGGTTACGGCTCAAACTCTCACACTTACCGTGTCTACAACAATTTCACCCGAAAGGTTGAAGAGACGGTAGATGTGAAGTATGATGAATCTAATGGCTCGCAAGTAGAGCAATTGCCAATTGATGTAGGAGACAAAGACCCTTCAGAAGCAATCCAAGACTTGTCCATTGGCAAAGTTCGTCCAACGGAGGTGAAGGAGAGTACGTCATCCGTCCAAGTGGAAGCTTCTACTTCACGACAAGGTGAACCAAGATTCGACACGGAAGCATCCACAAGTGGGACACACCAAGATGAAGAAGACAAGGAAATGCATCAAGACGAACATCAACAACCTCCTTCTCCACCACGACAAGAGAACGACAACGTCAACAATGAAGAAGGCCAAGAAGAAGAACAAGATGAAGAAGATGTTCAACGAAGACCCAAGCAAAAGCTCTCACGAGTTCGAGCAAGAATTGCCAAAGATCATCCCGTCGAGCAAATCTTCAATGACATACAAACCGGGAGAATCACTCGCTCGAAGACTCGTTTAGCTAAATTTTGTGAAAACTATTCATTCATCTCTAGCATTGAACCTCTGAAGGTTGAAGAAGCATTGGAAGATCCGGATTGGATAAACGCTATGCATAAAGAGCTACACAACTTTGAGAGAAACCAAGTTTGGACATTGGTTGAGAAGCCCGACAACAACCACAACATCATTGGTACCAAATGGGTGTTTCGCAACAAGCAAGATGAAGATGGACAAGTGGTTCGCAACAAAGCACGTCTCGTCGCCCAAGGGTACACACAAGTCGAAGGTATGGACTATGGTGAGACATATGCTCCCGTTGCTAGACTTGAGTCCATTCGCATCTTACTTGCCTATGCTAATCACCATAATATCACCTTGTACCAAATGGACATTAAAAGTGCTTTTCTAAATGGTGAAATAGAGGAGGAAGTTTATGTCAAACAACCTCCCGGCTTTGTCAATCCTAAGAAACCTAATCATGTTTACAAACTTCACAAAGCTCTTTATGGTCTTAAACAAGCTCCTAGAGCATGGTATAAATGCTTGACCAAGTTCCTTATTGCAAGTGGTTTCGAAATTGGTAAAATTCATTCTACTCTTTTTACTAAGAGGGTTAATGGAGAACTATTTGTATGCCAAATTTATGTTGATGATATCATATTTGGTTCAACTAACCCTCTCTTTAGTGAAAAGTTTGGAAAGCTAATGTCAGAGAAGTTTGAGATGTCTATGATGAGTGAACTCAAATTCTTTCTCGGTTTGCAAATCAAGAAAACTAAGGAAGGTACATTTGTCTCTCAAACAAAGTACACCAAGGACTTATTCAAGAAGTTCAATATGCAAGAATGCAAAGGTATGTCTACACCCATGCCTACTAGTGGACATAATGATTTGACCAAAGACGGTGAACTGGTTGATCAAAAGGTTTATCGCTCTATGATTGGTTCATTGTTATACCTATGTGCTTCACGTCCCGATATTATGCTAAGTGTGTGCATGTGTGCACGATATCAAGCTGCTCCTAAAGAATGTCATCTTAAGGCCGTGAAAAGGATAGTGAGATACTTAATTCATACACCAAACTTTGGCATTTGGTATCCTAAGAGGTCTTCTTTTGATCTTGTTGGCTATTCCGACTCGGATTATGCCGGAGACAAGGTTGATAGAAAGTCCACTTCGGGTACTTGTCAATTTCTTGGTAGATCTCTCGTGTCTTGGTCCTCCAAGAAACAAAATTCGGTATCTCTATCCACCGCCGAAGCGGAATACATTGCCGCTGGTTCATGTTGTGCTCAATTACTTTGGATGACCCAAACTCTTAAAGATTATGGAATCTATGTGAAACATGTTCCACTGCTTTGTGACAATGAAAGTGCTATCAAAATTGGTCATAATCCCATACAACATTCTCGAACTAAGCATATTGAAGTTCGTCATCATTTCATTCGAGACCATGTTGCTAAGGGTGACATTAATCTTAAACATGTTCGCACCGATAAGCAATTAGCGGATATATTTACTAAACCTCTTGATGAGAAAGTGTTTTGCAGGTTGAGAGGAGAATTGAACATTATTGATGCTTCGAACTTGGAGTAGGAACTCCATTGGATACATGCAAGACATGAGCTTATGACTAATCCATGATATATCTCTTATGATGACTATCTTATGTCTTGGATATATTTATCTTGCATGTTGTCTAACCCATGTAGGTGCTTGGTTGAACCTAATTCCATGAGATTGCGACTCACTCACATCTTGAGCAATCTCTACATCACCAAGTCTCTACACAATGGTGGTTGAAGACAAGGAAGCTTACCAAAACCATTCAAACATATCCTTTGACAAATTCTATGTTGAGCTCCATGATTGTCATTTTTGGATACACAAGTGCTCTTCCTTGCAAGAACTAACCCGTGTAGAAAGATGAACTCAAACTCCGAGTGGTGCTCCCAACTCTTGATGAACCACATCAACCTTGAGCATCCACACAAGTTCAACTACATGAGCAAGAACCACACCACCACCCAAGGTATGTTATTCCATCTTAAAGAAGCTTTACTCCAAGACATGAGTCAAAGCAACTCAACAAGATGTGAATACATCAAGATGCTTAAACGAAAAATGGTAACCCCATTTTGAGCTTAAACGATGAGTATGACCTATGATCAAGTGTTCTCACTTGACTCCTAAGTCAATATACTCTAACATAGGTGACTATGTCACCGCCCAACTCTAGATGAAGTTCTCTTGTGTTCTTTTCTGTGTTACTGCATTTGTCTCATGCTTGTTTATTTGTTTCCTTCAACTTCATATAGATCTTTTAGTCTCTCTTCGTTCTGTTTTGTTTTGCATTTTCTGCATTTAATTCCTTGCAAATCCTTCAGGTAATTCATTGCTGTGAGATCCTACATGTGTAGTGAGCTGAGGTGACAAGTGTCTTTCTCTGTGTGAACTCGGTCTCACCGAATTGTAATTTTCGGTCCAACCGAATTCCTTCGGTACCACCGAAACATACCACTCGGTGCCACCGATTTAGCAACAGGAAAAACAGTTTGTCACATATTCTATTTTCCTTCTGATCCAGCTCCACTCAATGAATCTTGTCCTCTGCAAGCATCACAGTTTTATCCATTGCTTTGTGCTGAGTCTCAAGGACCAAACCTATACGACGGATTCCAGAAAGCCCTTCTTGGAAATTGATGTCAAAGGGGGAGAGAGAGATCACATCAAAGCTTGAAGGAAAGAGAGATCACATCAAGGGGGAGAAAAAGTCTCAAGGACCAAACCTACAAGGGAGAAAGAGATTTCCAGGGGGAGAGAAAATACTCAAGGATCCCAGATGCTTGATGTTCAAGAGGAGAGATGTCACATGTCTTTTTAAGGGGAGAAGACATGTTCATTTGTATCTTTCAGCTCTGTTTTTCTGTTCCCTATCTTCTCCCAATATCCCATGTAAGATTCAGGGGGAGCAAGACACCTAAGGGAAAGAGATCAGTCAAATTCGTTGCATATCTTTACTCTTGGGGACATGTTGAATCCAATGTAGTACCTAGTACTTACTCTCTACATGTCATCCCAGTCTTGGTATTCTTGTGGTTTCTTGTGGTTGCTCTGGCTAGTGGATGTACCTGTGTTATCTAACTTTGTTTGTGCAGGTTCATTCCATCCTAAGCCAACCAAAGACTACAAGGTAAGTGTATGCATCAAAATCATGAGTATGAGGAGTTCTTGCTTATGTACATACTGTTTGCAAGAAGGACTCATGAACATGAAGGTATTTTCCTTGATAATCCTTTGCTCTGATGCATATGGCCAAGATACATGTAACACATTGCCTACTCTGTCATGGTTATGCTCTCACATGCCTCTATATTTCACATTTACATGAGCGCATACATGTAGGGGGAGCCTATGCTTGGTACATGTCCTTCCAAAGCTTTACTTGCTGCTCTTTATATCTTTATCTAAAGCTTTGATGTATGTTGCCATCAATTACCAAAAAGGGGGAGATTGAAAGCACAAGTGCTCCCTAGGTGGTTTTGATAATTGATGACAACATATCTCTTGTTGGACTAACATTTCTATCTAGTATGTTTCAGATAAGTTCAACAATGGAGTGGCATGGACTAAAGGCTGTGGGAAGTTCTCCAAGATGCTAAGGACAAAGGATTGGCTAAAGCTCAAAGCTCAAGACTCTTCATTTTACATTTTAGTGATCCAAGATCACATTGAGTCCATAGGAAAAGCCAATACTATCAAGGAGGGATGAGGTGTTGTTTAATGAGCCTCTTGCTCAAGTGCTTAATGATATGCTCCAAAATCCTCAGCTACTTTCCCACTTCCACATATGACCTAAACCTAAAGCCAAACTCGGTCCTACCAATTGTTCCTATCCGGCGCCACCGAGTTTCACATGTCATAGCCACTGCCAGAAACCCTAATCAGTTCGGTCTCACCGATGGGATCTCGGTCTCACTGAGATGGGCTTGCAAACTCTCTGTTACCTATTGCATTATTCTCGGTCCCACCGAGATATGCAATCGGTCCCACCGAGTTTGCTTGGCCAACTCTCTGTTTCACTTATTACCCAAATCGGTCCCACCGAGTTTGAGTAATCGGTCAAACCGAGTTTTGGATTTACCCTAACCCTAGCACACGGTCCCACCGAGTTGATCCGGTCGGTCCCACCGAAATCTCTAACGGTCACTAGGTTTACTATTTCGGTCCGACCGAGTTTGTTGATTCGGTCCCACCGATATTTGAAAACTGTGTGTAACGGTTGGATTTTGTGTGGAGGCTATATATACCCCTCCACCTCCTCTTCATTCATAGAGAGAGCCATCAGAACACATACACCATTCCAACTATTATGTTCTGAGAAAGAACCACCTACTCATGTGTTGAGACCAAGATAATCCATTCAAACCATATGAATCTTGATCTCTAGCCTTCCCCAAGTTGCTTTCCAATCAAATCTTCTTTCCACCAGATCCAAATCCTATGAGAGAGAGTTGAGTGTTGGGGAGACTATCATTCGAAGCACAAGAGCAAGGAGTTCATCATCAACACACCATTTGTTACTTCTTGGAGAGTGGTGTCTCCTAGATTGGCTAGGTGTCACTTGGGAGCCTCCGACAAGATTGTGGAATTGAACCAAGGAGTTTGTAAGGGCAAGGAGATCGCCTACTTCGTGAAGATCTACCGCTAGTGAGGCAAGTCCTTCGTGGGCGATGGCCATGGTGGGATAGACAAGGTTGCTTCTTTGTGGACCCTTCGTGGGTGGAGCCCTCCGTGGACTCGCGCAACCGTTACCCTTCGTGGGTTGAAGTCTCCATCAACGTGGATGTAGGATAGCACCACCTATCTGAACCACGGGAAAACATCCGTGTCTCCAATTGCGTTTGAATTCTCCAAACCCTTCCCTTTACATTCTTGCAAGTTGCATGCTTTACTTTCCGCTGCCTATATACTCTTTGCATACTTGCTTGATATGTATTGTGAATGTTGAAATTATGCCAAAACTCCACTTAAACCGAAAAAGCTTAAAAATTGCAACTTTAGCATTAAGTGTCTAATCACCCCCCCCCCCTTCTAGACACATCTACTTCAAGGTCCTACATATTGACCACGCCGGAGCACGATCAACCTGACCACGAGGGTCTATTTCCTGCGAGCAAACGAAGAACAAGCAAGAAACTGAGATTGCAATCTGGATATTGCGAATATAAGATGAAAGCTTTATTGATCAAGGTGGGGTTCTGTGACGTCTTGGTCTGGTCGTTGGACACAAACGAAGTACGCGAAGTTGCAGCTATGGAGAACTTTTAATCTAAACAAAACCCAAAGTCTAAACGACGCCCTAAGGGCTGTATATATGGAGGAAGAGGGGGGAATTTCGTGGCCCTTGAGGGTGGGGTCCGAAACCAACCCTAACTCTTGTTTCCCCACACATACGGACTCTAAAAATAGCCTATACTTAAGTATTTCGAAATTACATGGGGCTGGCCCATTAATAAGGTGACGCAGCACCTAGAATAGCCTATGGACGAATATTATGAATTGGCATCTTGTATATTTTGTCCAAGGCTTCATGCACTCCTTATGGCGGCTTCAAAGTCCTGAAATCATCACTTGTAACTCCGTTCTTGATCCCCTTGCGCATGCCATCAACTCCATGCATGTTCTTGCTCCAATGTTCATCCTTCTCCAAGCTAGGCCTTCATTTGTAAGCAAAACAAATGTATCCAATTTAGGCAGCATCATAATCTCATGAACATTAGAATCATTACCAAGAAACGAAAGTACCTGGTAATTTAATTGGCGTGCGCGAGCTCTAGTAATTGGTCCAGTATATGTAACAGTAGGGGCTGTGGGTGTAACAATGGGATTGATGTCCTTATCAGTAATAATAAATCACTTATTATTTAAATATATATATATATAACAAAATGCTCATCCCCTGTTTTTTTATAACATTGATGTGCCCACCCCAACATTATAATTAGAATCAGCCCGGCAAAATCGTGTATTTCGAGAAACTGCAAATGGCCTGTAATTTTTTAGGAAAAACATAAATGGGCCGCATGGATGCTACATTATTTCTTCACCCAGCCCAGCTAATGGACTGTAATTCAAAAACAAAGATCAAACTGACTGTAAATTCTACCCCGCAAAAAAAGACTGTAAATTCTGAAAAAATGGGTTGAATACGTGCCACATTTTTGCAGGCTGAAATGTGGGCCAATAGGTCGAAGCCAATGCAAGTCGTTGTCAACATAGTCAATAAATGATTCTAAGATCGTTAGCCGTTGGATTTACATCCAACGACCGGCATCCATCTTCAATCTCTCGTCTTCTTCCTCAAGCAGCGCCGGGACCACCTGCTCCCGCCTCCTGCTGCTAGCAGCTCTGCTTAGCATGCTTCGCTGTGAAGCGCTACTCCACCGTTGGCCAGGTCATCCCTCCACCCCTCCACACCTCCTGTTATTCTCCACCGACTGCCGAACCACACCGCACCAGAACCAATTAACCCTCGTACACCTCTCCGTCTGCGACTCTACTCCCGTGTCTTCCCATCTCCGGCTCGTTGCTGTCCGGGGCCTCGCTGTCGTCCACCACCTTGGATGCGCTCGGCGCGGAGTGGTCAACATGGTCAATGAACAACACCATCGGAAGTAGACTCTGCGTGGAGAGGCTGACAGCTGGGTCCATGGCCGCACGCCAGGAAAAGCCTCCTTATTACGCGCAAAATAATGATTCCTCCACCTGACAGCTGGGACCCACCGGAAGGGCCTCTGTATTTCACGAAAAAACGTTTCCACCACTGACAGGTCGGACCCACCAGATATATCTTCGCACGCAAGGAAGTGTCTCCTTATTACGCACAAAAAAATGAGTACCCCCGTGCTAGCTGGGACCCACAATGGTGGGAGGCTGACTTGTGGGCCAACTAAGTTGACGGGGACGGAGGGCTTTGTCAACTTAGTCAATATGAACGATTATAGCTCCAGTGATCGTACGATGTCCATCCAACGACCGTAGTGCTTCTTCAACCTCTGGTCTTCTTGCTCCAGCTGCCCAAACCAGCGCCGGTCGTGCCTCATGCTCCTACCTGCCATGGCCGGCTGCGATGCCGCGGAGGCCTCACCGCCCCCTACTACTCCCACCGCTGGCCAGGCCATCCCTCTACTCACCCACACCCCCTGTTATTCTGCGGCGACGGCAGCCTCACACCGCAGCGAACCAGTGAACCCACATACTCCTCTATGCGTGGGCATCCACTACCACGGCTTCCCCAGCTCCGCGTCGTCCCCTTCCTAGGCCTCACAGTCGTCCACCGCCCTGGTGCTCTCGGCGCGGCGTAGTCAACATGATCAAGGAACGGCTTCCATCGGACATGGACTGTACATGGATAGGCTAACAGTTGGGTACACAGCCGCAGCAAGGAAGTGCCTCCTTATTACGCGGAAAATAATGATCCCTCCACCTGACAGCAGGGACCCACCAGACGGGTAACCTTATTTCACAAAAAAACGTTTCCCCCCTGACTGCTGGGACCTACCAGCGACATCTTCGCACACAAGGAAGTGCGTCTGGGTAAAAAAACGATTCGCCCCCGTGACTGCTGGGACCCACCAGCTACATCTTCGCATGCAAGGAAGTGTCTGACAGTCGGGACCCACCTAGTCGAAGCGTACGTAGCGTTGTCATTCTGGTCGCAAACGTGTACGTACATACTGGTCCATGGTAGAGGCGCGCACGTGTCGTAGTAGAGGTGCGCACGTAGCATGTACACGTATGTACAACGGCCAGTGTGCAAGAAAGAAAATACGGCCACGTACGTACATACGGGCAGGGTCTCGAACGCCTACTCGCGCATATGTACGCCTAGGGCTCGTGTACATGGCTGGGTGGAACGGAGAAACAGTGTCGTCGTTGCGTTCATGGGGAGCCAACCGGCTGGGTCGGAACGGAATGCGTCGTCGTGTTCATCGGGAGGGCTTGGACGGAACAGCCGATGGAAACGAGGCCTGGCGTACTACAGAACGGAGGAAACGGCCTTGTTTTCGACCGGCCACGGTCGAAACGGGATCCTGTTCATCAGGAGGGGTCTGGCATACCGCAAATGGAGGAAACAGACCTCCTACGGTCGAAACGGGGGCCCTGTTCATCGGGAGGGGTGTGGCGTACCGCAAAATGGAGGAAACTGACTTGTGTTGGAGCGCTACGGTCGAAACGGGGGTCCTGTTCATCGGGAGGGGTGTGGCGTACCGCAAAACAGGAATCCATGGGATACTGTTCATCTCCACCGTCGACCCCCTCCAGCCTCCACCTGTGACTGTTCATCCACAGGCTCATGTTCATCCAGACTCCATCGCGCGCTACTCCACCGGCTACTATTTAACCAGCCCTCTCCACGGGCTCCTGTTCAACCACCCCTCCATGGGCTACTGTTCATCCAGCCCTCCACCATCTACTGTTCATCCATCCCTCCACGGGGTGGTCCTGTTCATCTAGCCCTCCACGGGGTCCTGTTCATCCAGCCCCAACCGGCTCGATCGACCGGGGTCCTATTCATCCAGAGGCAACACCACAGGGTCCTGTTCATCCACCCCCACCAGGAACTATTCATCCAACCCCCCCCCAGCAATGCTCATTGTTCATCCAGAGGCAGCATCGATCGGCTTCAGTTAGCAGCAGTAGCGAAGGAATCCTCGATCGGGTTCAGTTAACAGCCATTCATCGATCGCTCGGGTTTAGTAACGCGTAGCCTGCAATGCAATCGCTCGGTTCAGTAGGTGAATGCCTCGCTCGGGTTCATTTAGAGCCCAACGTCTCGCACCCACGCGCGTGCGTGTACGAGAGAAACACGCAAACCTCCGTGCATCGCTCGGCCCTGACCACCCACCGTAACAGGGAACACCCCGATATTTTCCTTGCCCTCACTTCTACCATGGTTTTTTCCGTCATGGACGGCCCAAAGAATGTCATGCAGCTGTGTCTCCGGCCCGCCCAGGACGAAAAGCCCATTTTCTGTCATGATTTTTGTCATAGAAGTAGGAGCCCACCACATCTATGATGATACCAAGTTTTGTCACAATTATCATCATAGAAGTGTCATAAGTATGACAGAAAAAAAATTCGTTCGGCCCAAAATGACACGGATGTGTCTTTTTTGTAGTGGGGGTTTCGGTAACCCTTGGTACTCCAAAACGACTTGAACCATTCCGGTGTACGAATGTAGCCTTCCAATATATGAATCTTTATGTGTCGACCATTTCGAGACTCCTCTTCATGTCCGTGATCTCATCCGGGACTCTGAACATCCTTAGGTGCATCAAATCACATAACTTATAATACATATATATCGTCATCAAACGTTAAGCGTGCAGACTCTACGGGTTCAAGAACTATGTATACATGACCGAGACACATCTCCGGTCAATAACCAATAGCGGAACCTGGATGCTCATATTGGTTCCTACATATTCTACAAACATCTTTATCGGTCAAACCGCACAACAACATACGTTGTTCCCTTTGTCTTCGGTATGTTACTCGCCCGAGATTCGATCGTCGGTATCATCACACCTAGTTCAATCTCGTCACCGGCAAGTCTCTTTACTCGTTCCATAATGCATCATCTCACAACTAACTCATTAGTCACATTGCTTGCAAAGCTCATATTGATGTGCATTACCGAGAGGGCCCAGAGATACCTCTCCGACAATCGGAGTGACAAATCCTAATCTCGATCTATGCCAACTCAACAAACACCATCGGAGACACCTGTAGAGCATCTTTATAATCACCCATCTACGTTTTTATGTTTGATAGCACACTAAGTGTTCCTCCGGTATTCGGGAGTTGCATAATCTCATAGTTATAGGAACATGTATAAGTCATGAAGAAAGCAATAGCAAAAAAACTAAACGATCATAGTGCTAAGCTAACGGATGGGTCTAGTCCATCACATCATTCTCTAATGATGTGATCTCGTTCATCAAATGAAAACACATGTCCATGGCTAGGAAACTTAACCATCTTTGATTAACGAGCTAGTCAAGTAGAGGCATACTAGGGACACTTTGTTTGTCTATGTATTCACACATGTACTAAGTTTCCGGTTAATACAATTCTAGCATGAATAATAAACATTTATCATGAAATAAGGAAATATAAATAACAACTTTATTATTCCCTCTAGGGCATATTTCCTCCAGTCTCCCACTTGCACTAGAGTCAATAATCTAGTTCACTTCGTCATGTGATTTCACACCAATAGTTCGCATCTTTATGTGATTAGTTCACATCTTCATGTGACTAATACCCAAAGGGTTTACTAGAGTCAATATAAATAACAACTTAGTTCACATCGTCACATAGTAAGTTTCCGGTTAATACAATTCTAGCATGAATAATAAACATTTATCATGAAATAAGGAAATATAAATAACAACTTTATTATTCCCTCTAGGGCATATTTCCTCCAGTCTCCCACTTGCACTAGAGTCAATAATCTAGTTCACTTCGTCATGTGATTTCACACCAATAGTTCGCATCTTTATGTGATTAGTTCACATCTTCATGTGACTAATACCCAAAGGGTTTACTAGAGTCAATATAAATAACAACTTAGTTCACATCGTCACATAGTAAGTTTCCGGTTAATACAATTCTAGCATGAATAATAAACATTTATCATGAAATAAGGAAATATAAATAACAACTTTATTATTCCCTCTAGGGCATATTTCCTTCAGTCTCCCACTTGCACTAGAGTCAATAATCTAGTTCACATTGTCATGTGATTTCACACCAATAGTTCACATCTTTATGTGATTAGTTCACATCTTCATGTGACTAATACCCAAAGGGTTTACTAGAGTCAATATTCTAGTTCACATCGATATGTGATTAACACCCAAAGAGTGATCATGTTTTGCTTGTGAGAGAAGTTTAGTCTACGGGCCTGCAACATTCAGATCCGTATGTATTTTGCAAATTTCTATGTCTACAATACTCTGCACGGAGCTACTCTAGCTAATTGCTCCCACTTTCAATATGTATCTAGATCGAGACTTAGAGTCATCTAGATCAGTGTCAAAATCTTGCATCGACGTAACTCTTTACGACAAACTCTTTTATCACCTCCATAACCGAGAAATATTTCCTTAGTCCTCTAAGGATAATTTTGACCGATGTCCAGTGATCTACTCCTAGATCACTATTGTACTCCCTTGACAAAATCATGCTAAGGTAAACAATAGGTCTGGTACACAGCATAGCATACTTTATAGAACCTATGACTGAGGCATAGGAAATGACTTTCCATTCTCTTTCTATTTTCTGTTGTGGTCGGGTTTTGAGTCTTTACTCAACTTCACACCTTGCAACACAGGCAAGAAATCCTTCTTTGACTGTTCCATTTTGAACTACTTCAAAAACTTGTCAAGGTATGTACTTACTGAAAAATTTATCAAGCGTCTTGATCTATCTCTATAGATCTTGATGCCCAATATGTAAGCAGCTTCACCGAGGTCTTTCATTGAAAAATTCTTATTCAAGTATCCTTTTATGCTATTCTAGAAATTCTAGTATCATTTCCTATCAACAATATGTCATCCACATATAATATCATAAATGCTACAGAAGCTCCCACTCACTTTCTTGTAAATACAGGCTTCTCCAAAAGTTGTATAAACTATATAGCTTTGATCAACTCATCAAAGCGTATATTCCAACTCCGAGATGCTTGCACCAGTCCATAGATGGATCGCTGGAGCTTGCACACTTTGTTAGCACCTTTAGGATTGACAAAACCTTCTGGTTGCATCATATACAACTCTTCTTTAATAAATCCATTAAGGAATGTAGTTTTGATATCCATTTGCTAGATTTCATAAAATGCGGCAACTGCTAACATGATTCGGACAGACTTTTAAGCATCGATATGAGTGAGAAAATCTCATCATAGTCAACACCTTGAACTTGTCGAAAACCTTTTTGTGACAATTCGAGCTTTGTAGATAGTAACACTACTATCAGCGTTGTCTTCCTCTTGAAGATCCATTTATTCTGAATGGCTCCGATCATCGGGCAAGTCAATCAAAGTCCATACTTTGTTCTCATACATGGATCCCATCTCAAATTTCATGGCCTTAAGCCATTTCGCAGAATCTGGGCTCATCATCGCTTCCTCATAGTTCGTAGGTTCTCATGGTCTAGTAACATGACTTCTAGAACAGGATTACCGTACACTCTGGTGCAGAACGTACTCTTACTTGACCTACGAGGTTCGGTAGAACTTGATCTAAAGTTTCATGATCATCATCATGAACTTCCTCACTAATTGGTGTAGGCATCACTGGAACTGATTTCTGTGATGAACTACTTTCCAATTCGAGAGAAAGGTACAATTACCTCACTCAAGTTCTACTTTCCTCCCACTCACTTCTTTCAAGAGAAACTCCTTCTCTAGAAAGGATCCACTCTTAGTAACAAAGATCTTGCCTTCGGATCTATGATAGAAGGTGTATCTAACAGTTTCTTTTGGATATTCGATGAAGACGCACTTCTGCGATTTTGGTTTGAGCTTATCAGGCTGAAACTTTTTCACATAAGCATCGCAACCCCAAACTTTAAGAAATCGACAGCTTTGGTTTCTTTCCAAACCATAGTTCATACGGTGTTCATCTCAACGGATTTTTAGATGGTGCCCTATTTAACTATGAATGCAGCTGTCTCTAATGCATAACCCCCAAAATTGATAGTGGTAAATCGGTAAGAGACATCATAGATCGCACCATATCTAATAAAGTACGGTTACAACATTCGGACAACACCATTTAACGATGGGTGTCCAGGTGGCGTGAGTTGCGAAACTATTCCACATTGTTTCAAGTGAAGACCAAACTCGTAACTCAAATATTCACCTCCGATCAGATCGTAGAAACTTTATTTTCTTGTTACGATGATTTTCCACTTCACTCTGAAATTCTTTGAACTTTTCAAATGTTTCAGACTTATGTTTCATTAAGTAGATATACCCATATCTGCTCAAATCATCTGTGAAGGTCAGAAAATAACGATACCCGCCGCGAGCCTCAACACTCATTGGATCGCATACATCAGTATGTATTATTTCTAATAAGTCTGTTGCTCGCTCCATTGTTCCGGAGAACGGAGTCTTAGTCATCTTGCCCATGAGGCATGGTTCGCAAGCATCAAGTGATTCCAAAAGCCCATCAGCATGGAGTTTCTTCATGTGCTTTACACCAATATGACCTAAACGGCAGTGCCACAAATAAGTTGCACTATCATTATTAACTTTGCATCTTTTGGCATCAATATTATGAATATGTGTATCACTACGATCGAGATTCAATAAACCATTTATATTAAGTGTATGACCATAGAAGGTTTTATTCATGTAAACAGAACAACAATTATTCTTTGACTTAAATGAATAACGTATTGCAATAAACATGATCCAATCATATTCATGCTCAACGCAAACACCAAATAACATTTATTTTAGGTTCAACACTAATCCCGAAGGTAAAAGGAGTGTGCGATGGTGATCTTATCAACCTTGGAATCACTTCAAACACCATCACTTGTCTTAACTAGTCTTTGTTTATCTTGCAACTCCTGTTTTCGAGTTACTACTCTTAGCAACTAAACCAGTATCAAATACTGAGGGGTTGCTATAAACACTAGTAAAGTACACATCAATAACTTGTATATCAAATATACCTTTGTTCACTTTGCCATCCTTCTTATCCGCCAAGTATCTAGGGCAGTTCCACTTCCAGTGACCATTTCCTTTGCAGTAAAAGCACTCAATTTCAGGCTTGGGTTTAGATTTGGGCTTCTTCATGGGAGTGGCAACTTGCTTGCTGTCGGTGTCAAAACCGGCGGATCTCGGGTAGGGGGTCCCGAACTGTGCGTCTAGGCCGGATGGTAACAGGAGGCAGGGAACACGATGTTTTACCCAGGTTCGGGCCCTCTAGATGGAGGTAAAACCCTACATCCTGCTTGATTAATATTGATGATATGGGTAGTACAAGAGTAGATCTACCACGAGATCAAGGAGGCTAAACCCTAGAAGCTAGCCTAAGGTATGATTGTTGTATGATGAAGTTGTATATTCTATCGACTAGCCTGGCCCTGGTTTATATAATGCACCAGAGGCCTAGGTTAACAAGAGTCCTAGCCGAATACGCCGGTGGGGAGAAGTCCTTGTCTTGATCGCCAAGTCTTTGTGGAATCTTCCTTGCATGCGGGAGCTGTCCGAACTGGCCCATGAGTATACGGCCATGGGGGGCCTCAGCCCAATCTAATAGATCGGGAGACGACATGGTGAGTCCCCCTAGTCCAGGACACCGTCAGTAGCCCCCTGAACCGGTCTTCAAGTTAGGGACGCTCCTCGATTCTTCCGAACTGTTCTTCACTTCGGTCGTCGGTCTTGAAAACTGGTTCAACAAATCTTCTCATCTTCGATCTTGAGGATCGCCGAAATGCATTCGACGAGTTTATACGTCGGGTATCCGAGGAGCCCCTTTAAGTTTCCGGCCTTTATCAATGCCTTATTATTTTTATGCCACACCTCGGGTTTGAAGTTGTTCCCGGGAGGCAGTGTCCTCTTGCGTCCGAGCTGTAACGCCGGACTGTATTCGAGGTATCTTTTGCAGCCGAGCACCAATGCCGGACCGCTTCCCAGCTCTAACGCCGGAATGTATCCGAGCTCCAACGCCGGACTATATCTGAGGTGTCATATCACCTTGGTTCAAAAAAGTTTGAAGGAGTTTAGCCGAGCTTAACACCGGAAATGCCCTCTAGGAGCCAGCCACTAGCGCCCGAGCTTTATGTCGGACTGCTTCCGAGGTGGTGCACCACCCCGAATGTGGGCCGATTTTTGTGAATATTTTTTGTTGGTGCAATTTATTCTCTGCCGAGATATATAGCCAGTAGCCCTCAAGGTGTGTATCGGTCTAAAACCTAAGATGCACCTGAAGGATGACGTAAGACCGCTGATCCCAATAGCCGCTGAGACTCAGGTTGATTTGCAAAATTGGCCTGAGGATCAAGTCCAAGCTCGGCAGAATACTTCGGGACACTAAAATAGGCGTTCTCAGTCCTCGAGACTCGGGTTGGGTGCGGCCGACCAACCTGAGGATCAAAATCTCCTCGGAAACTATATTGCACATAAAATTTTCTGCATTGGACATGCAATGCAATAGCCCCCGAGACACTGGTCGGGTGGCAACACTAGATCAGGGGATCGATGTGCCCCTTTAATATTTGTAAATAATAAGCCCGAAGCCCAGTAGCCCCCGAGCCTTAATGCGGGCACGGGTGGCCGAATTAAGGATCAATATCCACAGTAAAATCACAAATTATGTGTAATGACTCTATGTATCCAAGTACTTTATGTCATTAATGCTCGGATCCGCATTGTAAAAACTTTGTTGACCGACCATCGGCTTCCACCTCCTCGGCTAGTACCGAGAAGTGTTTGTCCTACTTTATAAAGCCTTTATGAGGGCAAAGATTTACAACAAACAAGGCAATCTGGCCATACGGTTTTATAAACAAAGGTACGCAGGGAGTTATATTACTGTTAACAGAAGAAATCTCTTTCAAAGAAAATAGTCCGCTATCGGTTCCTTTCTTTGGGTTGTCATGCTAAGCATGATCATTAAACCTCGGCTCTAATGTAAGAGCAAAATATTGAGATTTAGTTTGGGAGGCCAGTTAATACCCCCGGTAGTGTTCGGCGACAGTCGGGGTCAAGCCGTAAACACTTCGGCCAATGTTATGAATGGCCCATCATTTAACATAGTCATCGGATCACTGACCAGTTTACGCTTATTGTGAAAGTCAGTTTTCGACTTTCTCACTGAGGTGCTTAACCATGTGAGCTGGAAGCACAATCACAGTGGTTCTCCCTTTTGCACGCCTAGCCGAACAAAACGGAACGTAGGAAGCAAGTGCAGGAGCCGGGCAACCCAACTATTGACCGAAGACACAATTCGAAACCGATGCATATATAGCAATATCTGAGAATGTTTTTGCCGAATCCCTAAAGGTGTCCGGCGTTGTACTGCGAGACTAATGCTGGAAAAGCACAAATAGTTTAAAAGTTCTAAAAAGCTTGGAAAACCAAGAAAAGTTAGTAAAAACATGACGTCCGAACAATATCAAGTGTTCGGTGCCAATCCGAAAGTTGGTCTTAGAAAAAAGAAGTGCTTCTGTCGTGCTTTAACATGATACATCCTATCTCAAGACTTCGAGCGGGTCAGCCTACGGCTTCAACCTCCTATCCCGAGGGCGGAGTACTTCTCATCAGGCCAGTTTAGCAAACTAAACTCTAGCGGCTTTGAGAGAGAAATTAGGCTCCCCGGCTAGTGACCACACACTCATGTCGAAAAAAGGAGTGATAAATAATAATAAAACTTTGCAACGACTAAGAAGAAGAACACTTATTATAAAACGGCTCAAATAAACTTAAGAGCCCCCAAGTGACTTGGGTAGAAGAATGATTGCATGTACGAAGTACTTATATCATATCTATGTTCAACCGAACTTTAAACGCGTCTTAACGACCGTCAGCTTCCTCCCTCTTCGGTTCAAGGACCGAAAAGTGTTATGTACTCCATCGGTCGAGAATATCGACGGTGTTTCCAATAACTAGGCAATCAGGCCATAAGGCTGTAACAGACAAAGCGCGCTCAGGGAACTTATGCTATATTACCGTGAAGTGTAAGAAGCATCTTCGAAGAAAATAGTACCCCCACCGATACCTTTCTTCGGTGCTCATTGTTATTATGAGACTTGTGCAATAGATTTTTTGTACTCATGAGTTCCGTTGTGTGCCGACCATCATTGAAAACTATAAGAGCGCTAGCTTTCGGCTTCACCCAGTCTGAGGTCCGGCTCGGTTACCCGTCGTGACAATCGCAGAGGTGCTCCCTTTACTCCCTAGCCGAACAATCGGGAACGTAGGGGTAAACACAGGAGCGAGGCAACCCAGCTTGCAAATCGCTTAAGTCAATATGGTGCATATTGTGGCATAATACACGAACAAGGAACGAAGCCGTACAAGTATAATCATATGCAAGAGGAAAAGCTTCATAAGGAAGCCCCCAAATGAAGGTATTTGAATTTATGCGTCACAAACAAAGTTTGGAGAAGGAAATTTTTTACAAGCAACTTTTTTCCAAAAAAGTAGAATGCTTGGTCGAACCGAACACAAGTTAAAAATTAAAACTTTGAGCATGAAAGCGACTTAGCTGGTTAATGTGTTCGGTATGGATGACGCGGTCCGAGCTTGATGCGGGGCAAGGTTCCATCCCACAAGCTGGTCCCGAGGTGGCGGAGCGGAGAGCTCAGCACGCCGAAGTGGTGACATAGCACGGTCAATGCAGACCGCAGAGTGACGCCGAAGTCCCCGGATCATTTTCCTATGCACAAAAAATAGTGCAAACCGGAGATAATAGTAATAATGATAATTAAAAAAATGTTGCATAATAAATAATTTATGCAAAGTGAGGAATAGAAGAAATATGGCCTGGCGCCGAAGTCAATGTCGATGCAGGGCGTCGGCGTGATGTAGTAAAGGCATGGCAAAGCCTGAATTCACAGGTCGGTCCGAGCTCCAGATGCGGCATTCGCCGGACTATGTACGGAAACTGATCGAACCATCATGCGACCGTCGTTAATCCGGTCACCATTTGATAGACCTGTGTACATATCATGGACAAACCAAAGTAATAATTCCTTGGGAAAAATGAACCCAAACAAGCAAAAAATACTGGGATTAATAGCACCTGGTTTATTTGTTGTAGCAATCCGAAGGAAGGTGATTCCCAAAATTGGGACTCGCTCCGCACACCCATTGCCTGATGGGCGATAAAACGACGGCATGGCAAACGTGTAAAGATTGACTCGCGAGGCAAAGCCCTCGGCCCAGATAACGTGACAGAGATGGTCGGCTAGTGACGCCGAAGCGTCCGGAGTAGGTTAATGAAGAGATGGCGAAGCCCCCGGTCCAGCCGAGATGTCGAAGCCTCGACGTCAGCCGATGAGTCAAAGTAGGTCGGCGTGATGGACACCAGCTTGAAGAAGCAATAGTGCGGCCCTGTCGATGCAGGTCGTGACGTGGTCGATGCCGGCTTGATGAAGCGACCGTGCGGCGATGCCGGTATGCCCGCTCCGTGTAATCCGTGGGGCGGCGATGTTGATGATGATTTATCATTCGCGATGCCGGACTCTTTTTCGGCTTGCCGAGATGATGATCCGAAGAAGTTGAGCTCGGCTCAACAAAGTGACGACGCGTCTAGCGCAGGTCAGCAGCCGTGGAGCAATATTGCCGAACTGGTTTGACACCCATATGATGTTGAAGATTATGTTCAAAAGATCTTAAAGTTAGTGGAATGTGTTCGGGAACAAAACACAATACCCCATACAAAATTTCCTTCAAAAGGGATGTCCGAAATCCCGTTCATAAAAAAGATGAACTCGGGTCGGATTCGTTTTCGCGTAGAAAACAGATCCGAAAAGTGATGCACCAATCGGAAGGTTCCCGGAGTTTGGATGGTCGGATCGAGCTGAAATTTTGAGAGGTGGTAGATATAGGAATTCCGCAGACGATCAACGGTTGGATCTTCCAAAGGACGTCCGAGATAGAAGCTGGACGCCATGCCCTAAACTCATCCAAATTCCCATCCAGATTTGACAGGGCTCCGGTATATCGTGGATTGCCAGAGATTCCTCCATCAGAACTTGACGAAATTTTCTAGGGTTGTTATAGACTCAATTCCGCACAATTCCACCAAAGCGGTCGTCAAAGCGATACTTGAGGAGGTGGTGGTGGCAGATACGAGTTCGCTGTCCAAAAAAACAGCACGGTCGCTCGAGGGCAATGTTGACGTTGAGCCCCCGAGCTCCATAGATGATTCCTCCGTGATCTTGATAGAGATCGGAGTTGATGTTGGATGAAGGCCCTCGTCTGAACATGGTGATCCGAACACGGGGCGCAATTCTTGGTCGAACCAAGGTGACCAGTCGAACTGGTGACGAAGACGCCGAAGTCGCAGTTGATCTGCAGGCGAGCCATCGATCCTTTTGTCGATCACACAGCGGAACTCTCAATGAAAGCACCAATGTCGGTGTCAAAACCGGCGGATCTCGGGTAGGGGGTCCCGAACTGTGTGTCTAGGCCGGATGGTAACAGGAGGCAGGGAACACGATGTTTTACCCAGGTTCGGGCCCTCTTGATGGAGGTAAAACCCTACGTCCTTCTTGATTAATATTGATGATATGGGTAGTACAAGAGTAGATCTACCACGAGATCAAGGAGGCTAAACCCTAGAAGCTAGCCTATGGTATGATTGTTGTATGATGAAGTTGTATATTCTATCGACTAGCCTGGCCCTGGTTTATATAATGCACCAGAGGCCTAGGTTAACAAGAGTCCTAGCCGAATACGCCGGTGGGGAGAAGTCCTTGTCTTGATCGCCAAGTCTTTGTGGAATCTTCCTTGTATGCGGCAGCTGTCCGAACTGGCCCATGAGTATACGGCCATGGGGGGGCTCGGCCCAATCTAATAGATCGGGAGACGACGTGGTGAGTACCCCCTAGTCCAGGATACCGTCACTTGCAATTCTTATTCAAGTTCCCTTTCTTTTCCTTTGCCCTTTTACTTGAAATTAGTGGTCTTGTCAACCATCAACACTTGATGCTTTTTCTTGATTTCTACCTTTGTCGATTTCAGTATTGTGAAGAGCTCGGGAATCATTTTCGTTATCCCTTGCATATTATAGTTCATCATGAAGTTCTAGTAGCTTGGTGATAGTGACTAGATAACACTATCAATCACTATATTATCTGGAAGATTAACTCCCACTTGATTCAAGAGATTGTAGTGCCCAGACATTCTGAGCACATGGTCACTAGCTAAGCTATTCTCCTCCATCTTGTAGGAAAAATACTTGTGAGAGGTCTCACACCTCTCAACACGGGCATGAGTCTGAAATACTAACTTCAACTCTTGGAACATCTCATATGCTCCATGGTGTTCAAAACATTTTTGAAGTCCTGGTTCTAAGTCGTCAAACATGGTGCACTAAACTATCAAGTAGTCATCATACCGAGCTTGCAAAATGTTCATAACGTCTGCATCTGCTCCTGCAATAGGTTCGTCACCTATTGGTGCATGAAGAACATAATTCTTCTATGCAGCAATGAGGATAATCCTCAGATCACGTACCTAGTCTGCGTCATTGCTACTATCAACTTTCAACTTAGTTTTCTCTAGGAACATATCATAAATAAAATGGGGAAGCTATACGCAAGCAATTGATCTACAACATAGATATACAAATACTATCAGGACTAAGTTCATGATAAATTTAAGTTCAATTAATCAGATCATGTAAGAACAACCACTTAGATAGACATCCCTCTAGTAATCTAAATGATCACGTGATCCATATCAACTAAACCATGTCCGATCATCATGAGATGGAGTAGTTTTCAATGGTGAACATCACTATGTTGATCATATCTACTATATGATCACATTCGACCTTTCGGTCACAGTGTTCCGAGGCCATATCTGCATATGCTAGGCTCGTCAAGTTTAACCCGAGTATTCTGCATGTGCAAAACTGGCTTGCACCCGTTGTATGTGAACGTAGAGCTTATCACACCCGATCATCACGTGGTGTCTCAGCACGAAGAACTGTCGCAACGGTGCATACTCAGGGAGAACACTTATACCTTGAAATTTTAGTAAGGGATCATCTCATAATGCTACTATCGTACTAAGCAAAATAAGATGCATAAAAGATAAACATCACATGCAATCAAAATATGTGACATGATATGGCCATCATCATCTTGTGCCTTTGATCTCCATCTCCAAAGTACCGTCATGATCTCCATCGTCACCGGCATGACACCATGATCTCCATCATCTTGATCTTTATCAACGTGTCGTCACATGGTCGTCTCGCCAACTATTGCTTTTGCAACTATTGCTATCGCATAGCGATAAAGTAAAGCAAATTATATGGCGCTTGCATCTTATGCAATAAAGAGAGAACCAAAAGGCTCCTGCCAGTTGCCGATAACTTTAAAAAAACATGATCATCTCATACAACAATTTATATCTCATCACGTCTTGAACATATCACATCACAACATGCCCTGCAAAAAAAGTTAGACGTCCTATACTTCGTTGTTGCAAGTTTACGTGGCTGCTATGGGCTTCTAGCAAGCACCATTCTTACCTACGCATCAAAAACACAACGATTTTTCGTCAAGTGTGTTGTTTTAACCTTCAACAAGGACCGGGTGTAGTCACACTCGATTCAACTAAAGTTGGAGAAATAGACACCCACTAGCCACCTGTGTGCGAAGAATGGCGGTAGAACCAGTCTCATGAACGCGGTCATGTAATGTCTGTCTGGGCCGCTTCATCCAACAATACCGCCGAATCAAAGTATGACATGCTGGTAAGCAGTATGACTATTATCGCCCACAAATTTTTGTGTTCTACTCGTGCATATAACATCTACGCATAGACCTGGCTCGGATGCCACTGTTGGGGAACGCAGTATTTCAAAAAAAAATTCCTATGGTCACGCAAGATCTATCTAGGAGATGCATAGCAATGAGGGGGGAGAGTGTGTCTACGTACCCTCGTAGACCGAAAGCGGAAGCGTTTAGTAACGCGGTTGATGTAATCGAACATCTTCGCGATCCTACCGATTAAGTGTCGAATGCACGACACCTCCGCGATCTACACATGTTCAGCTCGGTGACGTCCCTCGTACTCTTGATCCAGCTGAAGCCGAGTGTGAGTTCCTTCATCACGACGACGTGTTGAAGGTGATGATGAAGTTACCGACGCAGGGCTTCGCCTAAGCACTACGACAATATGACCGAGGTGTCAAACTGTGGAGGGGCACCACACACGGCTAAAGATCAACTTGTGTGTCTATGGGGTGCCCCTCCCCCATATATAAAAGAGGGGAGGAGGAGGAGGGCCGGCCACAAAGGGCGCGCCCAAGGGGGGAATCCTACTCCTAGTAGGAGTAGGTTTCCCCCTTTCCTAGTCCAAGTAGGAGAAGAAGGAAGGAGAGGAAGAAGAGAAGGAAAGGGGGGCCGCCCCCCTAGCACTAGTCCAATTCGGTTTGGGCTAGGGGGACGCCACACCTTGGCCTGCCTCCTCTCTTACACCATTAGGCTCATGAGGCCCAATAACTTCCCAGGGGGGTTCTGGTAACCCCCGGTACTCCAAAACTTATCCGAAATGGCCTGAACCATTCCGGTGTCCGAATGTAGCATTCCAATATATGAATCTTCATGTCTCAACCATTTAGAGACTCCTCGTCATGTCCGTGATCTCATCCGGGACTCTGAACAACCTTCGGTGCATCAAACCACATAACTCATAATACATATCGTCATCGAATGTTAAGCGTGCGGACCCTACGGGTTTGAGAACTATGTAGACATGACCGATACACATCTCCGGTCAATAACCAATAGCGGAACCTAGATTCTCATATTGGTTCCTACATATTGTATGAAGATCTTTATCGGTCGAACCGCAGAACAACATACGTTGTTCCCTTTGTCATCGGTATGTTACTTGCCCGAGATTCGATCATCGGTATCATCACACCTAGTTCAATCTTGTCACCGGCAAGTCTCTTTACTTGTTCCGTAATGCATCATCCCGCAACTAACTCATTAGTCACATTGCTTGCAAGGCTCATAGTGATGTGCATTACCGAGAGCGCACAGAGATACCTCTTCGACAATCGGAGTGACAAATCCTAATCTCGATCTATGCCAACTCAACAAACACCATCAGAGACACCTGTAGAGCATCTTTATAATCACACAGTTACGTTGTGACGTTTGATAGCACACTAAGTGTTCCTCCGGTATTCAGGAGTTGCATAATCTCATAGTCATAGGAACATGTATAAGTCATGAAGAAAGCAATAGCAATAAACTAAACGATCATAGTGCTAAGCTAACGAATGGGTCTAGTCCATCACATCATTTTCTAATGATGTGATCCCATTCATCAAATGAAAAAACATGTCCATGGCTAGGAAACTTAACCATCTTTGATTAACGAGCTAGTCAACTAGAGGCATACTAGGGACACTCTGTTTGTCTATGTATTCACACATCTACTAAGTTTCCGGTTATTACAATTCTGGCATGAATAATAAACATTTATCAAGAAATAAGGAAATATAAATAACAACTTTATTATTGCCTCTAGGGCATATTTACTTCACATCCGGCCTCCACCGACTACTGTTCAACAAGCCCTCTCGACGGGGTCCTGTTCAACCACCCCTCCACGGGCTACTGTTCATCCAGCCCTCCACCGGCTACTGTTCAACCAGCCCTCCACGGGGTCCTGTTCATCCAACCCTCCATGGGGTCCTGTTCATCATCCCCCAACCGGCTCGATCGATCGGGGTCATGTTCATCCAGCGGCAACACCACGAGGTCCTTTTCATCATCCCCCAACCGGCTCGATCGACCGGGGTCATGTTCATCCAGCGGCAACACCACGGGGTCCTATTCATCCAACCCCCCCCCCCCACCGGGAACTTTTCATCAACCCCCCCCCCAACAACGCTCACTATTCATCAAGGGAAGGAGGCAGTAGGGTTCGATCGGCTTTAGTTAGCAGCAGTAGCTAAGGAATCGCTCGATCGGGTTCAGTTAACAGCCAGGGAATGGAGTTTCTTCATGCGCTTTACACCAATATGACCTAAATGGTAGTGCCACAAATAAGTTGCACTATCATTATTAATCTTATATCTTTTGGCTTCAATGCTATGAATATGTGTATCACTACTATCAAGATTTAGTAAAAATAGACCACTCATCAAGGGTGCATGACCATAAAGATATTACTCATATAAATAGAACAACCATTATTCTCTGATTTAAATGAATAACTGTCTCGCGTCAAACAAGATCCAGATATAATGTTCATGCTTAACGCTGGCACCAAATAACAATTATTCGGGTCTAAAACTAATCCCGAAGGTAGATGTTGAGGTAGCGTGCCAACGACGATCACATCGATTTGGAACCATTTCCCACGCGCATCGTCACCTCGTCCTTAGCCAATCTTCGCTTAATCCGTTGCCCCTGTTTCGAGTTGCAAATATTAGCAACAGAACCAGTATCAAATACCCAGGCGCTACTATAAGCATTAGTAAGGTACACATCAATAACATGTTTATCAAATATACCTTTGACTTTTCCATCCTTCTTATCCGCCAAATACTTGGGGCAGTTCCGTTTCCAGTGACCAGTCCCTTTGTAGTAGAAGCACTCAGTCTCAGGCTTAGGTCCAAACTTGGGCTTCTTCACTTGAGCAGCAACTTGCTTGTCGTTCTTCTTGAAGTTCCCCTTCTTCCCTTTGCCCTTATTCTTGAAACTGGTGGTCTTGTTGACCATCAACACTTGATACTCTTTCTTCATTTCTACCTCCGTAGCCTTTAGCATTGCGCAGAGCTCAGGAATTGTCTTATCCATCCCTTGCATATTATAGTTCATCACGAAGCTTTTGTAGCTTGGTGGCAGTGATTGAAGAACTCTATCAATGACACTATCAACAAGAAGATTAACTCCCAAATGAGTCAAGTGATTGTGGTACCCAGACATTCTGAGTATGTGCTCACTAACAGACCTCCATTTTGCAGATGTAGAACTTATTGGAGATTTCATATCTCTCAATCTGGGCATTTGCTTGAAATATTAACTTCAACTCCTAGAACATCTCTGTCGGTGTCAAAATCGGCGGATCTTGGGTAGGGGGTCCCGAACTGTGCATCTAGGGCGGATGGTAACAGTAGGCAGGGGACACGATGTTTTACCCAGGTTCGGGCCCTCTTGATGGAGGTAAAACCCTACATCCTACTTGATTAATATTGATGATATGGGTAGTACAAGAGTAGATCTACCACGAGATCAAGGAGGCTAAACCCTAGAAGCTAGCCTATGGTATGATTGTTGTTGTCTCTATGGACTAAAACCCTCCGGTTTATATAGACACCGGAGAGGGCTAGGGTTACACAGAGTCGGTTACAATGGTAGGAGATCTACATATCCGTATAGCCAAGCTTGCCTTCCAATCCAAGGAAAGTCCCTTCCGGACACGGGACGAAGTCTTCAGTCTTGTATCTTCATAGTCCAGGAGTCCGGCCGAAGGTATAGTCCGGCTATCCGGACACCCCCTAATCCAGCACTCCCTCAGTAGCCCTTGAACCAGGCTTCAATGACGACGAGTCCGGCGCATAGATTGTCTTCGGCATTGCAAGGCGGGTTCCTCCTCCAAGTACTTCATAGAAGATTTTGAACACAAAGGTAGTGTCTGGCTCTGCAAAATAAGTTTCCACATATTTCCATAGAGAGAATAATATTTACACAAATCTAATCTGCTGATGTATTCCATAGCATGACATCACACCACGGCCGAGTCTTTATTTGAATCGTTTTACTGTCCCACCTCAGCGCGTTTAGCGAGGCAGTTTCCTTGGCACGTCTTGTCAAAGCAGAGATCGTGTCCCCTTATTCCGGGGTTCTCATCAATACGGGCGTGGGTAACCCAACCGTACCTGTTGGTATGTTTTATCGATCAAAGGCGAGTCCCAAACGGTCACGGGGAGGGCCCTTGGTATTCAACCTCTTATAAAGAGACCAAGGCCTTGCTCCTTTCATTCAATCTCAAACGAGTTCGCCCTTCGCCTCGAGTTCCAACACCCAAGGCTCCAGATTTCAGGTGCTTCGGACCTTCGACAATGTCCAGTTCCGACCTTCGAGGCCGATGGATGCCCTCCTCCATCACGGAGGAGGACGTGCTGAAGTTGAGAGAGGC
>NC_053023.1:524603292-524698450 GCF_003073215.2 Triticum urartu
AGAAACCTTGCGAGGTGTCCCTTGCCTTGATCTCTCTGCCCCTCGCGAGCCTACGTGGTGAAGCTGCCCCCGAGGAGGTCTTGTGTCGTCCGTCTCGCGAGGCTTGGCCCCTCACAAGGGTCTTGAGTGTTTGCTGGTGAAGATGGGCCGTACAGGGCCGCTGGTGGAGCCACGCTGCGGGCTGCAGGCTGGCAAGTCTAGGGACCCCCGTTCCCAAGATGCCGATAGTAGCCCTCGAGCCCAAGGTGCGCTCGGACTTGGCTCCGAGGTGAAGCCAAAGGGCAAGTGCGGAGCACCGCGGGTGCCAATAGCCTGTGGCCCCGCTTGACGCGTGGCGATTGATTAGACGTGGGTGTCTCCGCTTCCCCACACTGCCTCGGCAACTGCCCGTCTGACAAAAAGGCTGGCGCGGGCAACGCTTGCCTTCATTGCTTTCCTTTGTCTCGCTCCAGATCCCCTTTCTCGCTCCTTGCTTCCGAAATCTCTAGATCTGCTTCAATCCCCTTCCGAGCTTCCGTCCAGTGGCGCCCTGAAAGGCCAAGGCCGTTTCGCCGCCTGCCTGGTACGAGCCGGCTCTGGACGCGCCCATTGTCTCAGAGAAGAACCTCGCTGACACGCGCCTACTGACGGCGGGGGAGAACAACGAGAAGGGGAAGACTGAGCTCCGGGCTGGCTCCGCCATGCCAGAGGCTTCCAAGAGCTCCTTCTACCCCTTCTTTATGAGCAGCGTCATCGCGGGCCTGGTTCTCCCCTTCTCTGACTTCTTCCGTGCCGTCCTCCGTCATTACAGGTTGCAGGCCCTCCATCTCCATCCCAACTCCGTTCTTCTCTTGTCGGTCTTTTCCTTCTACTGTGAGGCGTATGTCGGGGTGATGCCGTCCGTGGCACTACTGTGCCACTTCTTCTTCCTCCGAATCAACAACGGTCACACCTCTGGGTGCGCCAACTTCGTCGCAGCCGGCAAGGCGAACGCGATCTTGAAGGACGAAAAGAAGGCCGATGGCTTCAGGAGCAAGTGGGTCATGATGGATGCCAAGTGTGTCCACCCGCAGTTGAAGCTGCCGACGGAGATGCCCCAGTCTGCCGAGGGGTGGTACCGCGCGAAGCTTACTGGTGACCGGGCAAAGTCGGTGCTGGAGAAGATGACCACCGACCTGAGGCCGGGCAACGCGAAGGCGGCGAAGCTGACGGGGCCCATGCTCCTGAGAGAATTCCTGACGCTGCGGGTAGCTCCTCTCTAGGCGCGCTCGTGCAGCTTGTGGACGCTTGGGGGCGAACAAGACAAGTGTAACATCCCAAATTTTCAATTTGGAATGTTATACATTAGATCATCATTGCATATCATATTTTATTGCATTTTGACTAGATCCTATAAATTCTACGCAACTCAAGGACCCACGGAGAGAGTTGGGAATTTCGTTATTTTCATATTTGAGTTTTTCTCAAATTTTGAAAAGAGGATCATTTGATTTTAATTATTTTCTCTTCAATTATTTATTTTATAAAGATAAAAGAGAGAGGATAAAATGACTTCCTCAAAATAAAGAAATATCGGAGATTTAATATTAAAATCAAATAAGATTTTTATTCCGAGTTTTATCGCTATTTTATTTGAATTAGGAAAAATATGCGTTTTTCAAAATTGCATTTTAGGCCCAAATAAATGTTCACCTTGTCTGGCTTATTTTTAGAGGACAGGGAAAATTTATTTCGGGATTTTTGGAGTCCGTTTAGTATTTCTTTTCTTTCTTTTTCTGTACGTCGGAATTATTTTAAAAAAAGTCAAACCGACTCCGGGCCGTACCCGAGCGGGACTCCGCTGGGGTGGGGGCTTTATAAGCCGCGCCTCCCAAGCCAACGAGGCCCAGCCGCAGCCGAAGCCCACCGCCGCCCAAACCCTAACCCTGCCGCACCTCACCGCCGCCGCCCCGCGCCACCGACGCCGCTGTCGCCCCGCGCCGACGCCGCCGCGCCTTGCTGCCGCCCCGCCGCCCGGAGCCACCGCCCGCGCCGCCACCCGCCGTCGCGGACCACCACCGCCGGACCTGCCGCCGCCCTCGCCGGAGTCGTCGAGGTAGCCGGAGCCGCCGCCGCGGTTTTCGTTAGAAAACCGTCGTTTTTTAAGAACCCTAGATCCGTTTTTTAGATCCGGTTCAGTTTTTTCAGTTTAGTTAAATAGCGGACGCCCGTTCGTACGTTCGTTTTAATGAACAGTTTTCGTCCGTTAGCCGCAGACAGCGAATGTTCATTCGTTAGCCTGTTCGTCAGTTTTTCTTTTTCTCGGATTTTCCGCGATTATTTCTAATCGCGATTTCTGATCCGATCTTCATTTTAGTATAACTTTTTGCTTGTTTATCGGAATCAGGCGATTCAAGCGCCTAGAGTTTCGTCTCGAAGCCCTCTTTATGTTTAACCAACTTAAACAAGTTTTTGCTACTGTAAAATTTGACTTTAGTCCAGATTAGTACACAAAGCTTGTTTCTTTCGCCGTTTGAGTTTGGTTGTTTCGTTTGATTTGATTCTTTTTGCAAACCGGAGTTCTTAAGTTGAACTTTCTAGTTAGATCTCTTATTTGAGTTTTACCCGTGTCCTTGCTTGATTGCTTATTGTATGCTTGTTTGATTGCGATAGAGTACCCGGAGTGCCAAGCGTGCTACATCGAGTCTCTAGGTTTCACGGATCATCAGCAAGGCAAGTAACACTTTGATCATACCTCGCCGACCACCACTGCCGAACCCGCCGCCGCCCTCGCCGGAGTCGTCGAGGTAGCCGAAGCCGCCGCCGTGGTTTTTGTTAGAAAACCATCGGGTTTTTTTTGTGAGAACCCTAGATCCACTTTTTTAGACCCGGTTCGGTTTTTTCGGTTTAGTTAAATAGCGGACGCCCGTTCGTACGTTCGTTTTAACGAATGGTTTTCGTCCGTTAGCCGCAGACAACGAACGTTCGTCCGTTAGCCTGTTCGTCAGTTTTTCTTTTTCTTGGATTTTCCATGATTATTTCTAATCGTGATTTCTGATCCGATTTTCGTTTTAGTATAACTTTTCACTCGTTTATCGGAATCAGGCGATTCAAGCGCCTAGAGTTTCGTCTCGAAGCCTTCTTTCTGTTTAACCAACTTAAACAAGTTTTTTCTACTGTAAAATTTGACTTTAGTCCAGATTAGTACACGAAGCTTGTTTCTTTCGCCGTTTGAGTTTGGTTGCTTCGTTTGATTTGATTCTTTTTGCAAGCCGGAGTTCTTAAGTTGAACTTTCTGGTTAGATCTCTTATTTGAGTTTTACCCGTGCCCTTGCTTGATTGCTTATTGTATGCTTGTTTGATTGCGATAGAGTACCCGGAGTGCCAAGCATGCTACATCGAGTCGCTAGGTTTCACGAATCATCAGCAAGGCAAGTAACACTTTGATCATACCTCTTTACTACCCAGTTTTATTGCATTAGATCAATCCTCAAACAATTGCATGGTTAGGATCTGAATAAATTGTGGGTTGGGAAGTAGATGAGGTAGTACCTATTCACATGTTTATTAGCAAACCCTGGGAGTTACTTCTACGTTGCTTATACTGCTATGCTATGCTCGTAGACGTGGATTGGGTTTGAGTGTATTCATGACAGATGTGAGATTGTTAATTAATGGCTCAACTTAAGGTGGCAACTTAAATACACATCTGGGTGGATTGAGGCACCTGGGGTATCCAGTGATTGCCTGTATTTTTTTGGAAATCCCGGGGTACCATGTGATTTTCCTATGGACCGCCACCCAGGCTCAAAGGGATCATAAGATTATTCATGCTGGAAACTTCTGTGTGCAGCCACATGCCATTATGGGCTCTGGCATAGTTGAGTAAGTTGTGGGAAACCTTTCCATGATGGGCTAGCAGATGTAGGGGATTGTAGGTGTACCGGCCTATCTATCAGTTAAGGGGATCTCTTCGGAAAGATTGTGTCTCGGTCATCCGTTTCTCAAACATTATGTAGTGTGAGAAATCCAACGGAGGAGATCGAGTCTTGTGGGGAAAAGTGCACAAACCTCTGCAGAGTGTACAAACTAATCATGGTTAGCCGTGTCCCCGGTTATGGACATCTTGAGTATCTAGTTCTTGGATTATCATGTGGATCTCATCACTCTTAAATATAATTTGATTGGGTTATTAATTACTTTTAATTGGGATTGAGATGGGGTTTACCTTCTCAATGTTTTTCAACAAACTTTGTAGTTAAATAAAATATATTCCTTTGAAGTAGGGAAAAATTGGCTTTTCGCAAAATCTATTAATCATACAGCCTCCACCAGCCATATATGCATGTAGTGATAGCATTATTCTGTTCATTACTCTCTTATGTTACACTGCCAGCATATTCCATGTGCTGACCGTTTTTGAGCTTCAACGTATCATGTTGCAGACTTTTCAGACGACGAGTAAGGTGCCTTAGGTCGTGGTCTTTCACTCAGTGATGCCGTTGGAGTTGATGGACTCACTTTATCTTCCAAGCCTTCCGCTGTTATCGCTTTAGATGGCCTTAAGCCATATTTATTGTAGTAAGTTCTCTTTTGAGACATTCGATGTAATAAGTGTGTGATTGCTACTCTGTTATAAATCCTCAAGTACTGTGCGTGTCAGCATTACCGATCCAGGGATGACACTGATGCACAGAGATCAGACTGTTTGAGGTCTGGTGGCTACAAAGATGGTATCAGACCACACGCTGACTGTCTGACAAGACCACTAAGCCAAAACCCTAGATCACTACTCTCTTCTCATTTCTGACTCCTCTCCATTTTCTACTCTTTAGGATGGCGGATGCAAGGAACAAGTTTGCACAACCGGATGAAGACACACCTTTTGGATGCCACTTGAAGGAAGTCACTAGGTACCTGAACATTGGAATACCAAGCTTCACCGGGACTTACAATGCCACTTTACTAGAAGAGGAGCGCTGGATGATTCAAGTTCAAGTTCCAGGAAGGACATTTACGCAAGTCACTGAGCCCATAGAGTTTTCCTTTGATGCACCAACCTAGAGTCTAGGAAAGAGTATAGCAGCCCACATCACCATGGGATGCATTGGAGAAGTTTACCACAAGGATGTCAAGGATACTATCTACCAGATTTGTGGGCGCCGAGATGAGCAATGGGAGATGATCAGCACCAGGAAGGATAGATCAATTGCCGCTTTCATCTAAGAGTTAAACCAACACATTCGTCGCCAGGAGAATCAGATGTGCACAGGCATGATAGATCTAAAGAAGGCAATGACAAGGATCACGGAGCTTGAAGAAGAACTCAAGGCTACACGCAAAGATTATGAGGAGGAAATCGTCATACTAGTGGAGAAGAATGATGACCTGGAAAGGAAGCTAGGAGTATTCATGGGAGACCCCGCGCCAGGAGGAGAAGACGACGAACCCAAGGAGATTCGTTCTGAGGACTACATCATCATTGACGACACCAACTCGGACCCTGACGATAGTGATGATGACTATGTTGATGAAGCTGGAGCAGATATCATGGAGTCTTCAACCGATCGATATTTCTAGTCGACCACCATATCAGTAGTAGTATTCCCCCATGTAAATAGTATAGTCCAAGCACTTTGTAACGATAGTTCTAGACCGATTGTATGCCCTTGCTTGATTGATTGAGTGATATGATTGTGTTTGTCTCATGTGCATATGGGTAGTGTTTTCTCACTAGACCTCAGTCTATTCTATTCTCTTCCCTCTAAACCCTCAGATGCCTCCAAGACGTGACCCCGGATTTACCTTTCCACCGGAGCTCACTCAGTTGATCCAGCAGCAGAATACCTCGATGCGGTTGTTAGTTCATAACCAAGGCAACAACAACAACAACCCACCACCACCCCCAGTTGACAATTTAGCCCGTTTTCTGAGGTTGCAGCCGCCGGTGTTTTCCAGTAGCACCGAGCCGATAGTTGCAGATGATTGGCTCCACAAGATTGGAAGGGAGTTAACCACTGCAGGATGCACAGATGCTGAGAAGGTGCGTTTTGCCGCACACCAATTGGATGGACCAGCAGCCTCATGGTGGGAGAATTACACTGTCACCTATCCTATAGCCACTGTTACATGGGACCAGTTCCAGCAGGCTTTTTGCACTGCCCATGTATCAGCAGGAGCTATGGCCATAAAGAAGCATGAGTTTCGCAACTTACGCCAAGGAGGACGCACCGTTAGCGAGTATGTGGATGACTTTAGCAAGCTAGCACGTTATGCCCCAGATGACGTTGCTACGGATGCAGCTAAGCAGGGGAAGTTTTTGGAAGGACTGAATGATGAGCTGAGCATGCAGTTGATGGTAGCAACCTTTAATAACTACCAATAGTTGGTAGATAGAGCTCTCATGATTGAAGGGAAGCAGCAGCAGATTGATAGCCGCAAGAGGAAGTATGGACAAGGGAAGTATAATTCTGGAGCCCAGCAGAGACCCCGTCTTACCCCGAACTCGGGAGGACTTGTGCCTAACCATGGAGGCCACACTCACAATGGAGGAAGTTCTCACAACCATAGTGGCTCCAATAATGGTAATGGAGGAAGCAACGGACAGAACCGTTCCAACCCAGCAACGCCCGCTAAGAAAGATCTAAGCCACGTTACTTGCTACAAGTGCTAGAAGACCGGACATTACGCCAATGAATGTCCTGAAGCTAAGAACGGGAATGGCAATGGAAGCTCTAGGAAGAAGCCCAACCCTTTCAACAGGGGACAAGTGAACCACGTTAACGTGGAGGAGATTGAAGCCCAGCCAGATGCAGTAATAGGTAAGTTTTTGGTTAAGTCTTTTACTGCAGTCATACTTTTCGATACTGGTGCATCGCATTCATACATATCAAGGGGATTTGTGGATAAGTATAAACTGCCCACCAAAGTTCTTAGTACACCTATGTTAGTGAGCTCGCCAGGAGCAGAGTATATGGCAAGCCAAGGATGTTTTCAGATACCGTTGGCCATAGGTAGGCACGTTTTCCCCTCAGGTCTGATAATTCTGGAGTCGCAAGGTTTGGATGTGATTCTGGGTATGGATTGGCTATCGATGTATGGACGGAACATCGATTGCGCTAGTAAGTCGATTTTGCTCACCACCCCAGAAGTAAGAAGGATCAAGTATGTATCCCAGCATGTGCCGATTAGGACTCAAGTAAATTCCTTATCAGGAGTTGTACAGGAGGAAGTACCAGTGGTGAAGGAATTCCCAGATGTATTTCCCGAAGAGTTGCCAGGCATGCCACCGGATAGAGACATTGAGTTTTTGATTGAGCTTTTGCTAGGCACAGGGCCAATATCTAAGAGACCGTACAGGATGCCCGCACAGGATTTAGAGGAAATTAAGAAGCAGATTAAGGAGTTATTGGATAAAGGTTATATTCGCCCAAGTTCGTCACCTTGGGGATCACCAGTACTTCTAGTGGAGAAGAAGGATGGATCGTTAAGGATGGTTGTTGATTATCGTGGATTGAATGTGTAGGATCTAGAAGTAGATGTGTCTAGAGGGGGTGATTAGACACTTAGTGCTAAAGTTGCAATTTTTAAACTTTTTTCGGTTTAAGTGGAGTTTAGGCACAATTTCAGCACACACAATACATATCAAGCAAGCATGCAAAGAGTATATGAGCAGCGGAATGTAAAGCATGCAACTTGCAAGAATGTAAAGGGAAGGGTTTAGAGAAATCAAACGCAATTGGAGACACGGATCTTTTTCCCGTGGTTCGGATAGGTGGTGCTATCCTACATCCACGTTGATGGAGACTTCAACCCACGAAGGGTAACGGTTGCGCGAGTCCACACAGGGCTCCACCCAATGGTAACGGTTGCGCGAGTCCACATAGGGCTCCACCCACGAAGGGTCCACGAAGAAGCAACCACCCACAAATGGTCCACGAAGAAGCAACCTTGTCTATCCCACCATGGCCATCGCCCACACAGGACTTGCCTCACTAGCGGTAGATCTTCACGAAGTAGGCGATCTCCTTGCCCTTACAAACTCCTTGGTTCAACTCCACAATCTTGTCGGAGGCTCCCAAGTGACACCTAGCCAATCTAGGAGACACCACTCTCCAAGAAGTAACAAATGGTGTGTAGGTAATGAACTCCTTGCTCTTGTGCTTCAAGTGATAGTCTCCCCAACACTCAACTCTCTCTCTCATAGGATTTGGATTTGGTGGAAAGAAGATTTGAGTGGAAAGCAACTTGGGAAGGCTAGAGATCAAGATTCATATGGTAGGAATGGAATGTCTTGGTCTCAACACATGAGTAGGTGGTTCTCTCTCAGAACATATGAGTTGGAATGGTGTGTGTGTTCTGATGGCTCTCTCTTCGAATGAGGAGGAGGTGGAGGGGTATATATAGCCTCCACACAAAATCCAACCGTTACACAGTTTTCCAATCTCGGTGGGACCGAATCAATAAACTCGGTCGGACCGAAAATGTAAACCTAGTGACCGTTAGAGATTTTCGGTGGGACTGACATGCAACTCGGTAGGACCGATATGGTTAGGGTTTGGGCATAACGTAATCTCGGTGAGACCGATTACACAAACTTGATGAGACCGAATTTGGTAATTAGCTAACCAGAGAGTTGGTCAGGCAAACTCAGTGGGACCGATTTGCTCTTTCGGTGAGACCGAGTGGAACTCGGTGAGACTGAAAAGTTACAAAGGGGAAACACTGAGTTTACATTGCAATCTCGGTGGGACCGATTGCATATCTCGGTGGGACCGAGAATATTGCAATAGGTAACAGAGAGTTTGCAATCCCATCTCGGTGAGACCGAGATCCCTATTGGTAGAACCGAATTACTAGGGTTTGGCAGTGGCTTATGACAAGTGAAACTCGGTGGCGCCGGATAGGAAGAATCGGTAGGACCGAGTTTGGCTTAGGGTTTAGGTCATATGTGGAAGTGGGAAAGTAGTTGAGGGTTTTGGAGCATATCACTAAGGACATGAAGCAAGAGGCTCATTAAGCAACACCTCATCCCTCCTTGATAGTATTGGCTTTTCCTAAAGACTCAATGTGATCTTGGATCACTAAAATATAAAATGAAAAGTCTTGAGCTTGAAGCTTTAGCCAATCCTTTGTCCTCGGCATCTTGAAGGAGTTCCCACAACCTTTAGTCCATGCCACTCCATTGTTGAACTTATCTGAAACATGCTAGATCGAAATGTTAGTCCAACAAGAGATATGTTGTCATCAATTATCAAAACCACCTAGGGAGCACTTGTGCTTTCAGAATGAAGTAACGATCAAGAACAAGTACCCACTGCCGATGATCAATAATTTGTTTGATCAGATGCAAGGAGCTAAGGTGTTTTCCAAGATCGATCTGCGATCAGGGTACCACCAGTTGAAGATTCGAGAGCAGGATATAACTAAGACAGCTTTTACCATGAGGTACAGGCTATATGAGTATACCGTTATGTCATTTGGCCTAACCAACGCACCTGCCTATTTCATGAGCATGATGAACAAGGTGTTTATGGAGTTTTTGGATAAGTTCATTCTGGTGTTCATTGATGATATTCTGGTCTACTCGAAGAATGAAGAGGAGCATAAGGAGCATTTGCATTTAGTACTTGGGAAGCTCAGAGAACATCAGCTATATGCCAAGTTCAGCAAGTGTGAGTGAGGGAGTCCTGGATTAGGGGGTATCCGGACAGCCGGATTATATCCTTTGGCCGGACTGTTGGACTATGAAGATACAAGATTGAAGACTTCGTCCCGTGTCCGGATGGGACTCTCCTTGGCGTGGAAGGCAAGCTTGGCAATACGGATATGTAGATCTCCTTCCTTGTAACCGACTCTGTGTAACCCTAGCCCTCTTCGGTGTCTATATAAACCAGAGGGTTTAGTCCGTAGGAACAACAACAACAATCATACCATAGGCTAGCTTCTAGGGTTTAGCCTCTTCGATCTCGTGGTAGAACAACTCTTGTAATACTCATATCATCAAGATTAGTCAAGCAGGAGTAGGGTTTTACCTCCATCGAGAGGGCCCGGACTTGGGTAAAAACATCGTGTCCCCCGTCTCCTGTTACCATCCGCCTAGACGCACAGTTCGGGACCCCCTACCCGAGATCCGCCGGTTTTGACACCGACATTGGTGCTTTCATTGAGAGTTCCTCTGTGTCGTCATCGCTAGGCTTGATGGCTCCTTCAATCATCGATAGCGATGCAGTCCAGGGTGAGACTTTTCTCCCTGGACATATCTTTGTATTCGGCGGCTTCGCACTGCGGGCCAACTCGCTTGGCCATCTGGAGCAGATCGAGAGTTATGCCCCTGGCCACCAGGTCAGGTTTGGAAGCTTAAACTACACGGCCAACATCCGCGGAGACTTGATCTTCGACGGATTCGAGCCCCTGCCGAGTGTGCCGCACGGTCATGATGAGTATGATTTAGCTCTACCATCGGACAGTGTTCAGGAGACCGCACCGGCAACCGCTCCGACCCTCAATTCGGAGCCAATTGCGCCATCCATGGACGGGTGGATAGACCCCGCCATGGAGGCCGCATTCTCAGCAGTGACCGATCCGAGTATCGACCTTACCCTTCACGAGAGCCATGACGCCAAACTGTCGGATTCTTCCCCGGCCACGGACTCTGAACCGCCTGTGCCCGTGCCTATCGAATCCGACTGGGCGCCGATCATGGAGTTTACCTCCGCGAATATCTTTCAGCACTCGCCCTTCGGCGACATACTGAACTCATTAAGGTCTCTCTCCTTGTCAGGAGAGTCCTGGCCGAACTATGTCTGGCAGGATTGGGATGCGGATGACGAAGAAATTCGCCGCCCGCCCACCACCCACTTAGTAGCCACTATCGACAATTTGACCGACATGCTCGACTTTGACTCCAAAGACATCGACGGTATGGACGACAATGCAGGAGACAAACAGGAGCCACTGCCCACAGGGCACTGGGCGCCCACTTCATCATATGATGTATACATGGTGGACACACCCAAAGAAAACGACGACGAGGAACGGAAGGACGCAGCGAAGGATCGTTCCCTCGAGAAGCAGTCAAAGAGGCAGCATAAGCGCTGCTCCAAATCCTGCCTCGGCAGAAACAGCGATCATATAGACCCAGCGATAGAGCAGGGTGAGCCAGCGGACGACAAACACGGCATTGAACCACCGTCCGACCACGGCAACACGGAGAATCAAACCGAACAACCCGACTCCGATGAAGATAACAGTCCGGATGACATCACACCGGACAGGCACCCGGAGCAATAGAATACCCATCAAAGGCTTGTTGCCACTGCGAGGAGTCTAAAAAAGTAGAAGCAAAGGCTCAGGGCTGCACAAGACACACTCAGAATTAGATGGAGTGAAGTACTCAACACTGCAGCAAAGTACGGCGGTAGTCGCCACACAAAGAGCTACCCGAAGCGAAAGCTGCTACCTGAATTCGATGAGGAGGCCTTAGATCCCCCGCAATCAAAAAACAAAACAGCCATCCGGTCGGATAGACGACCTCGTGGCCAACATAGAGCGGCAAACGACGCCGCACACAAGCCAGTACGCGATCCACGTGAGGGCTCGCATCAAAAGGACGGCGCAACCAGATCCATCTACGGGCCAAGCAAGCGCGCTCCAGCACGCAATGCAACACAACAAAAATCCGAACACCACGGTACACCCGAATACAGGGGTGCCGCACACCCCCTATGTTTCACCGATGAGGTGCTGGACCATGAATTTCCAGAGGGATTCAAACCTGTAAACATAGAGGCGTACGACGGAACGACAGACCCTGGGGTCTGGATTGAGGACTACATCCTCCATATCCACATGGCTCGAGGAGACGATCTCCACGCCGTCAAGTACTTGGCACTAGCTTAAAAGCCTCCCCGAAAACTCCATTGGAAGCTGGGAAGAGCTCGAAGACGCTTTTCGGGCAAATTTTCAAGGGACCTATGTCCGACCACCGGATGCAGACGACTTAAGTCATATAACTCAACAGCCCGGAGAGTCAGCCCGGAAGCTTTGGAGCAGGTTTCTCACTAACAAGAACCAAATAGTCGACTGTCCGGACGCTGAAGCCTTAACAACATTCAAGCACAACGTTCGAGACGAATGGCTTGCTAGACAGCTCGGCCAAGAAAAGCCGAGAACAATGGCAGCATTAACAAGCCTCATGACCCGCTTTTGCACGGGCGAGGACAGCTGGTTAGTCCGATGCAGCACCAGCGACCCAAGTGCATCCGAAGTCAGGGACGGAAACGGGAAGCCACGACGCGGCAAATACAAGCACCGGAATAAAGAAGACAGCCCGAAGAGCACGGCGGTAAATGCAAAATTCAGAAGCTCTCGGCCAGGTCAGCAAAAGCTGCCCTCCAAAGGCAACAGAGACGAACTGTCCAGCCTGAACAAGATTCTCGACAAACTATGTCAGATCCACAGCACCCCCGATAAACCTGCAAATCATACCCATAGAGAATGTTGGGTCTTCAAGCAGTCCAGCAAACTCAACGCTGAACACAAGGGGCAGGATACACCAAGCGAAGACGAGGACGAGCCTCGCAAGCAAAGCACTGGGGAACAGAAGAAATTCCCACCAGAAGTCAAAACAGTAAATGTGTTACACGTGATGAAGGGGAGAAACAAAGCGGCACTCCTAGAGACACATGCCCCAGGGCCTATCACCGCGGAGTTTTGCCACTGGTCGTCCAAACCGATCACCTTTGACCATCAGGATTACTCGGCAAGTATACGGCATGCAGGATGGGCTGCCATGGTGTTAGACCCGATAATTGACGGATACCACTTCACACGAGTCCTGATGGACGGCGGCAGTAGTTTAAACCTGATATATCAGGACACAGTCCGCAAAATGGGGATAGACCCAACAAAAATCAGCCATAGCAATACTACCTTTAAAGGAGTAACGCTAGGCCCAGAAGCCCATTGTACGGGCTCCCTGCTACTAGAGGTTATATTCGGCTTTCCCGATAACTTCCGCAGCAAAAAGTTAACCTTCCACATCGCTCTGTTCCAAAGTGGCTATCAAGCACTACTCGGACGTGAAGCTTTCGCTCGCTTTAATGCAATACCGCATTACGCTTCTCTCATGCTTAAGATGCCCGGTCCACGTGGCATCATTACAGTAAATAGAAATATTGAGCGCTCCTTGCGCGTGGAAGACCGTGCGGCTGCCTTGGCAGCCGCACACTAGACGGCCCCACCAACTAGAGCATATGACAGGTCGTTAAGACCACGGACACGGCTAGACGAGTCCGGTGTAGCTATATATAATTGATACAGGTTTGATGGCTATACCCCTATAACAATACAAGGGGCTCAACGCGTGTAAACAAGTGACAATTAGTCTCAACTTTACTCATCTTGAACTGTACATGGTTTATTTAGTATAACCTACCTTTTGCACGACAACTTTTCAGCTAAGTTCCTCTCTTTTACAGATGACCATCGTGCTACACCCGTCCAGGATATGGCACAATGGAGACACAGGCGCAGACATGCAGCAGGGACCCGTTCCAAGGATTCTTTTTAGATTAAGACCCTGTGTAAACCTTTTTTACGGTCTCTTGTTGATACACATCCCCCGGAGTCTTAGTACAACTGAGAAGGATGCTGACGTATTGGCATGTGGCCACGTTAGAATATTGCACGTACATGGACACCAGGGGCTTATTACAAAGGGCACTGTTTAGCCCGGTTTACATCATAAAGACCGAATACCTTAGGGAGTGTTTGGTGTCGCGAGTTTGGCCTTATATGCATCAGCTCCGAATCATGTCTTTGGTCAAATGTTGGGTTTGCCCGGCTCCTGTGTTTTGCTGCCTTACATTTTGCTCTATTGGCTAGGGCGGCACCAGGAGAACTACTGCGATTGTGCCCTGGTTCATCCGGACGAGCACCTCAGTAGAGAAAGTCGAAAACTGACTGTCATGATATAGCGTGAGACTGGTCAACCACTCGATGACCTAGCGGAATCTTCGGGATTCCTCTGCCTTAACGAAGGGCCGTTTCCCGGTCAGGCATGTACGCGCCCCGAATTCGGATGAGCGTGGAGCCACCAGGGGCTATATAGTAGCCCCACTGTCAAACTCCTCTGGCTAAGTGAAAGTGTTAAAGCATTATAGTCTGATTGCCTGGTTCGCTGCGCTATCACCTCCTTAATGGACCAAGACGTTGGATCAAGTGTGAACATGCGTCTTCTGCGAGCACCCCCGCATTATATGCATGGGGGCTGAAGCCGACGACTGCCATCTTTCAGGTTATATACATATATACATAAACGGACGCACAGGAGGCATCATAGTACTTTCGGGCAAAAGTATAAAAACAGCCTTGATAAACTCAATAAAACATTGTTTTTCAATGGGAATACATGTCATTAGAACATAATATTCTTCGAGCATTGCGCTTCTATCGAACGAGCGCCCTCAAGACCTTCTCGAAAGTAGTGCTCGGCAGGTACTCGGCTCTCATCCGAATCTTGGGCTGCAATGGCGGTGGCCTCCATCTCCGCCCAGTATGTCTTCACACGGGCAAGGGCCATCCGTGCACCCTCTACACACGTCGACCTCTTCATCGCGTTCATGTGCGGCACCGCACCAAGGAACTGCTGCACCAAACTAAAATAACTGTTCGGCTTTGGCCTTTCTGGCCATAGATGATCCACAACAGACCTCATGGCGAGTCCAGACAATCTATTCAGCTCGGCCCATTCGGCCAACCGATCAGTCAATGGAGGCGGACGCTCTGGAACGTTAAATTGTGACCAGAACAGCTTGTCCACTTCTTGTCTTTTTTATCTCAGAAGTATTCGGCCGCATCGGCAGCACTCGCCGCTAAGTCCAGATATGCATCCGCAGGACTCCACAGCCGGTCCAAAGGGGCGTACCGAGGATCTCCAAACTTCATCCGCAGCATAAAGGGCTTCCCAGCCGCGATATCCCCGGCTTGACGTAGCTCCTCCTTCATCGCTCTCATGGCAGAGCGGGTGTCTTTGGTTGCCATCGTGGCCTTCTCCAGGTCTGTCCTCTTCGCTCGATCTTCCTTTTCAAGAAGCTCGTAATGGTCAGTGGCGTTCTTCAATTCCACAGCCATCCTGGCTATTTCCTCCTTGCTTTGGCAGTGAGCAGCCTATTCAGCTTTCAGCTCTTCGATTGCCTTTAGGGCAGCCACATCGCTTTTCCTGGCTTGTTCTTTGGCTCGGGCAAGTTCCGCCCGAAGGTTCTCCACGGCCGCAGCTTCATCTGCATTCACACACATGTTATAGATACTGGCATCATGCTCCTCTTCTCATGTGTCACCGGAGGAATCACATACCCTGTGCCTAGTCAAGCCGCTTGTTGACAAGTATGATGTCGGCGTCTGCCACGTCAAGCCACCACTTTAGCTCGGCAAACTCATCAGTCCGGCCGGCCACCGGACCCTCCGCCACCTGCATATTAAGGCGGCACGATTATTCCTGGGACTATGATCCTCTGTGCGCTGTCATCTTCGACAGCACCCAGAGTCTCAGGGGCTACTATCTACACAGGGCACATCTAAAAATGTGCGGTACTGTCAAAAATGTACATCATTTCACGTACCTCAAAACCCGTCAGTAGACTCATAAAGGCTTCATGCAACCCACTTTTGGCGGACGAAATCCTTTCAATCACCGTACCCATCAACGTGCGGTGCTCTTCTGAGATAGCCGCTTGCTCTAGCAGATCCCTCAGTACGTCCGACCATACACCAGACGGTGCCAGACTCTTTCGATTGCCCTCTTCAAGAGCCGGATACTGAGGACTTCGGGTGGCCATTGGATTACCTTCTGGCCTTCCCGGATCAGGAGAAACCCTCAGCGACGACACCTCGAGGTCGCCCACCTCATGAGGCGGTATGGCAGGGGGAGGCGTTTCGCTCTCCATCATCTCTGGAAGAAGATCCCCTGAAGACGAGCTCTGCTGAGAAGGGCTAAGATCCGAACTGCAAGATAAATGCTTCGGTTATTTTCCTCACAAGTAAGGCGAGATATTTTCATTATTAAGTAACCTTTTACTTACAGCTCGGTGGAGGGCTGATCCCCTTGGGGGCATAGTGCGGCCGGAGTATCCCCCAGGGCAGGACCCTCCGGCGAAGATTTCTTCCCCCGTTTGGAGTCCATGGTCTCCGGGTCCTCAGAGGCGTTCCTCTTCCTTCCCTGGGGAGAGGAAGTTTCAGTTCCTCCTCCCCAGTTGACCTCCTTTGCGGAGGCGCTATCCTCCTTGTTCCCCCCTTTATCTTCTCCTGAGGGCGCTTGATAAGGCGCGATCTCCAGCATCCTGGTTAGCACGGGATTTGGTGATGTCTCAGGGAGGGGGGCCGGACACCTGATCAACTTTGCCTTCGCTATCCAATCATGGTCAAAGAGCGGCTTTTTTAGGGCGATGTTGCGATAAATAAACGGACAGTGTGTTCGTATGCGGGGCTACTTACTTGGGTATCCGGCCGATTGCAGCTCAGACTTGCATCCTCAGTGATGTCCGGACACATTATTTGTGGTCCGAAGAACAATTTGTACATCTCCTCGGGCGTCATGCCAAGGAAGTGTTGAATAGCTCGCGGTCCTTCTGGGTTGAATTCCCACATGCGAAGGGGCCGGCGTTTGCAAGGCTGGACTCGACGAACTAGCATAACTTGCACTACCATAACCAGACTGAAATCTCTCTCAAAGAGATCTCGGATACGGCTTTGCAGTATTGGCACGTCCTTGGCTGGACCCCAGCTCAGCCCCCTGCTGATCCATGACGTCAGTTGTAGTGGGGGGCCTAAGCGAAAGGTGGGGGCAGCTACCTACTTGGCACTTCAGGGAGCTGTGATGTAGAACCACTCCCGCTGTCACAATCCGGACACCTCTGGGAAGCTACCCTCAGGCCATGGAGCGTCAGCAATTTTGCTTATTAAAGCGCCTCCGCACGCTGCGTGCTGCCCCTCGATCATCTTCGGCTTCACATCGGGTCTTGAGCCACAGGCTGAAGTGAGGGGTAATGCGGAGGAAGGCCTCACATACGACAATAAATGACAAAATGTGAAGAAGGGAATCCGGGGCCAGATCGTGAAGATCTAGCCCATAATAGAACATAAGACCCCTAACAAAGGGATCCGGAGCGAGGCCTAGTCCTCGGAGGAAGTGGGAGACGAACACGACGCTCTCGTTGGGTTCGGGAGTAGGGACGACTTGCCCTCGGGCAAGCAGCCGATGCGAAATTTCGGCGGTCAGATATCTGGCCTCTCTCAACTTCTTGATGTCCTCCTCTGTGACGGAGGAAGGCATCCACCGACCTTGAAGGTTGGATCCGGACATAGTTGAAGTTCTGAAGTGCCTAAACCTGAGCTTTGGGTGTTGGAACTCGAGGCGGGAGGAGGATTCGATTAAGATCGAGAGGAAAAAGCCTTGTCCCCTTTATAAAGAGGGTGAATATCGAGCGTCCTCCTCGTGGCCGTTTGGGACTTGCCTAAGATCTAGGAGTCCTACCCATAGGCATGGTTGGGTTACCCACGTCCGTATTGATGAGAATCTCATGATAAAGGGGACACGATCTCTGCTTCGACAAGACGTGCCAAGGAAACCGCCTCGCGAAACATGCTGAGATGGGTTATGAAAAACGATTCGAATAAAGACCTGGCTGTGGTGTGATGTCACACTACGGGGTACGTCAGCAGATTAGATTTGTGGAAATATTATTCTCTCTACAGTGGTATGTGGAACTCATTTTGTAGAGCCGGACACGATCCTCGTGTTCAAAATCTTCTATGAAGTATTCAGAGGAGGAACCCGCCTTGCAATGCCGAAGACAATCTGCACGCCGGACTCATCGTCATTGAAGCCTGGTTCAGGGGCTACTGAGGGAGTCCTGGATTAGGGGGTATCCGGACAGCCGGATTATATCCTTTGGCCAGACTATTGGACTATGAAGATACAAGATTGAAGACTTCGTCCCATGTCCGGATGGGACTCTCCTTGGCGTGGAAGGCAAGCTTGGCAATACGGATATGTAGATCTCCTTCCTTGTAACCGACTCTGTGTAACCCTATCCCCCTCCGGTGTCTATATAAACTGGAGGGTTTAGTCCGTAGGAACAACAACAACAATCATACCATAGGCTAGCTTCTAGGGTTTAGCCTCTTCGATCTCGTGGTAGATCAACTCTTGTAATACTCATATCATCAAGATCATTCAAGCAGGAGTAGGGTTTTACCTCCATTGAGAGGGCCCAAACTTGGGTAAAAACATCGTGTCCCCCATCTCCTGTTACCATCCGCCTAGACGCACAGTTCGGGACCCCCTACCCGAGATCCGCCGGTTTTGACACCGACAGTGAGTTTTGGTTGAAGGAAGTTGGATTCCTTGGACATGTTATATCCGGAGAAGGAATAGCGGTAGACCCCAACAAAGTCGTCACTGTGCCAAATTGGGAGGCACCCACGACAGTTGGAGAAATCCGGAGTTTCCTTGGACTCGCGGGATACTACCGGAGGTTCATTGAGAATTTCTCGAAGATTGCGAAGCCTATGATGGAGTTGTTGAAGAAGGACACCAAGTTCAAATGGACTGAGGAATGTGAGGCTAGTTTTCAGGAATTGAAGAAACATTTGGTTACATCACCAATGTTGATTCTGCCAGATCAACGCAAAGATTATGAAGTGTATTGCGACGCTTCTCGTCGAGGACTTGGAGCAGTGCTTATGCAGGAAGGAAGAGTTGTTTCATATGCCTCACGGCAGCTTAAACCCCATGAGTTAAATTATGCTACGCATGATTTGGAGTTAGCAACCATAGTGCATGCGTTGAAGACTTGGAGACATTTTCCCATCGGAAACCATTGTGAGGTATACACGTATCACAAGAGTTTGAAGTATATCTTCACGCAGAAGGAGTTGAATCTCGGGCAGAGGAGATGGTTGGAACTCATAAAGGATTATGATATGAAGTTGCACTATCATCCCAGAAAGGCTAACGTAGTAGCCGATGCGTTGAGCCGCAAGAGTCATGTCAATACACTCATGACAGGAGAGTTACCCAACGAGTTAGCAGAAGACCTTCGTGAGCTATGTTTGGGGATAGTTCCGAGAGGCTATGTTGCAGCTTTGGAGATTCAGTCTACTTTGATGGATAAGATCAGAGAAGCGCAGAAGACGGACAAGGAGATATCTGAGATAAAGGAAAGGATGAGCAAAGGAAAAGCCAAGGGATTTCGTGAGGATGAGCACGATACCCTATGGTTTGAGGACCGCGTATATGTACCAAATGATCAGGAGATCAGGAAGCTGATTTTGCAAGAGGCCCATGACTCACCATATTCGATTCACCCAGGAAATACCAAGATGTACCTGGATCTGAAGGATAGATTCTGGTGGACCGGAATGAAGAAGGATATTGCGGAGTATGTAGCAGTCTGTGATGTATGTTAGAGAGTGAAGGCAGAGCATCAGAAGCCAGCAGGATTGCTGCAACCATTGCCGATACCCGAATGGAAGTGGGATAAGCTAGGCATGGACTTTATCACGGGATTACCCAGGACTCGTTCAGGCTATGACTCGATATGGGTTGTAGTCGATCGTTTGACGAAAGTAGCTCATTTCATCCCAGTGAAGACCACTTACACCAGTGCTAAGTTGGCAAAGATATACATGACCAGGATCATATGTTTGCATGGAGTTCCGAGGACAATTGTATCAGATAGCGGAACCCAGTTTACCTCAAAGTTTTGGAATCAGTTAGATGAAACTTTGGGAACCAGGCTAGAGTTCAGTACGGCTTTTCACCTGCAGACGGATGGACAGACTGAGAGAGTCAATCAGATTCTGGAGGACACGTTGAGAGCCTGTGTGCTAGATTATGGATCTAGTTGGGACGATAATTTGCCTTACGCAGAGTTCTCTTACAACAAAAGTTATCAAGCCAGTTTGAAGATGGCCCCTTTCGAAGCATTGTACGGAAGGAGGTGCAGAACACCGTTGTTGTGGGATGAAGTTGGAGACCGACAGTTGTTTGGACCAGATTTGATTAAAGAGTATGAAGAGAAGGTTAGGCCGATTCATGATAGACTCAAGGTAGCCCAGTCCAGGCAGAAGAGCTATGCGGATTCAAAATGCAAGGAGACAACTTACGAAGTTGGAGACAGAGTGTATCTTCGTGTATCACCACTCCAAGGAGTTAAACGCTTTGGAGTTAAGGGAAAGTTAGCACCATGTTTTGTGGGACCATACAAAGTTTTGGAACGTATGGGAGAAGTTGCTTACAAGTTGAAATTGCCCAAAGGATTGTTAGGAGTTCACGATGTGTTCCACGTTTCTCAGTTGAAAAAGTGTCACGCAGAGATGGCTGATATTCCTCTGAGAGATACAGTACCACTGGAAGCGATACAGTTGGATAGTGATTTGACATATGAGGAGAAACCAGTCAAGATACTCGAGTTTGCTAGCCGAGTCACACGCAGAAAGTTATCAAGTTTTGCAAGGTTCAGAGAAGTCACCATATCGAAGATGAAGCCACCTGGGAACAAGAGGAAGACCTACGGAAGGATCACCCACACCTATTTTCTAGCCAACCCGAATCTCGAGGGCGAGATTCATCTTAAGGGGGATAGGTTTGTAACATCCCAAATTTTCAATTTGGAATGTTATACATTAGATCATCATTGCATATCATATTTTATTGCATTTTGGCTAGATCCTAGAAATTCTACGCAACTCAAGGACCCACGAAGAGAATTGGGAATTTCGTTATTTTCATATTTGAGTTTTTCTCAAATTTTGAAAAGAGGATCATTTGATTTTAATTATTTTCTCTTCGATTATTTCTTTTGTAAAAATAAAAGAGAGAGGATAAAATGACTTCCTCAAAATAAAGAAATATCGAAGATTTAATATTATAATTAAATAAGATTTTTATTCGGAGTTTTATCGCTATTTTATTTGAATTAGGAAAAATATGCATTTTTCAAAATTGCATTTTAGGCCCAAATAAATGTTCACCTTGTCCGGCCTATTTTTAGAGGACGGGGAAAATTTATTTCGGGGTATTTGGAGTGCGTTTAGTATTTCTTTTCTTTCTTTTTCTGCATGTCGGAATTATTTAAAAAAAGTCAAACCGCCTCCGGGCCGTACCCGAGCGGGACTCCGCTCGGGGGGGGGGGCTTTATAAGCCGCGCCATCCGAGCCGCCGAGGCCCAGCCGCAGCCGAAGCCCACCGTCGCCCAAACCCTAACCATGTCGCGCCCCGCCGCCGCCCCACACCGCCGCCGCGCCTTGCCGTCGCCCGCGCCGCCACCTGCCGTCGCCCGTCGCCGCCGACCACCACTGCCGGACCCGCCGGAGTCGTCAAGGTAGCCGAAGTCACCGCCACGGTTTTCGTTAGAAAACCGTCGGGTTTTTTTGTGAGAACCCTAGATCCACTTTTTTAGACCTGGTTCGGTTTTTTCGGTTTAGTTAAATAGCGGACGCCCGTTCGTACGTTCGTTTTAACGAATGGTTTTCGTCCGTTAGCCGCAGACAACGAACGTTCGTCCGTTAGCCTATTCGTCAGTTTTTCTTTTTCTCAGATTTTCCATGATTATTTCTAATCGCGATTTCTGATCCGATTTTCGTTTTAGTATAACTTTTCACTCGTTTATCGGAATCAGGCGATTCAAGCGCCTAGAGTTTCGTCTCGAAGCCTTCTTTCTGTTTAACCAACTTAAACAAGTTTTTGCTACTGTAAAATTTGACTTTAGTCCAGATTAGTACACGAAGCTTGTTTCTTTCGCCGTTTGAGTTTGGTTGCTTCGTTTGATTTGATTCTTTTTGCAAGCCGGAGTTCTTAAGTTGAACTTTCTGGTTAGATCTCTTATTTGAGTTTTACCCGTGCCCTTGCTTGATTGCTTATTGTATTCTTGTTTGATTGCGATAGAGTACCCGGAGTGCCAAGCGTGCTACATCGAGTCGCTAGGTTTCACGAATCATCAGCAAGGCAAGTAACACTTTGATCATACCTCTTTACTACCCAGTTTTATTGCATTAGATCAATCCTCAAACAATTGCATGGTTAGGATCTGAATAAATTGTGGGTTGGGAAGTAGATGAGGTAGTACCTATTCACATGTTTATTAGCAAACCCTGGGAGTTACTTCTACGTTGCTTATACTGCTATGCTATGCTCGTAGACGTGGATTGGGTTTGAGTGTATTCATGACAGATGTGAGATTGTTAATTAATGGCTCAACTTAAGGTGGCAACTTAAATACACATCTGGGTGGATTGAGGCACCTGGGGTATCCAGTGATTGCCTGTATTTTTTTGGAAATCCCGGGGTACCATGTGATTTTCCTATGGACCGCCACCCAGGCTCAAAGGGATCATAAGATTATTCATGCTGGAAACTTCTGTGTGCAGCCACATGCCATTATGGGCTCTGGCATAGTTGAGTAAGTTGTGGGAAACCTTTCCATGATGGGCTAGCAGATGTAGGGGATTGTAGGTGTACCGGCCTATCTATCGGTTAAGGTGACCTATTTAGAAAGACTGTGTCTCGGTCATCCGTTTCTCAAACATTATGTAGTGCAATAAATCCAACAGAGGAGATCGAGTCTTGTGGGGAAAAGTGCACAAACCTCTGCAGAGTGTACAAACTAATCATGGTTAGTCGTGTCCCCGGTTATGGACATCTTGAGTATCTAGTTCTTGGATTATCATGTGGATCTCATCACTCTTAAATATAATTTGATTGGGTTATTAATTACTTTTAATTGGGATTGCGATGGGGTTTACCTTCTCAATGTTTTTCAACAAACTTTGTAGTTAAATAAAATATATTCCTTTGCAGTAGGGAAAATTTGGCTTTTCGCAAAATCTATTAATCATACAGCCTCCACCAGCCATATATGCATGTAGTGATAGCATTAATCTGTTCATTACTCTCTTGTGTTACACTACCATCATATTCCATGTGCTGGCCCGTTTTCGGGCTGCAACGTATCATGTTGCAGACTTTTCAGACGACGAGTAAGGTGCCTTAGGTCGTGGTCTTTCACTCAGTGATGCCATTGGAGTTGATGGACTAACTTTATCTTCCAAGCCTTCTGTTGTTATCGTTTTAGATGGCCTTAAGCCATATTTATTGTAATAAGTTCTCTTTTGAGACATTCGATGTAATAAGTGTGTGATTGCTACTCTGTTATAAATCCTCAGGTACTCTGCGTGTCAGCATTACCGATCCAGGGATGACAATGATGCACGGAGATCAGACTGTTTGAGGTCTGGTCTCTACAACAAGCTTCGCTTGAGTCCGGAGGCCTTGTCTGAAGAGGAGCTAGCTATGGCTCTCCGCCTCTTGGTCGGGGACGACCAAGAGTATCCGTCGAGTGCCCATGTTCCCTTGTTCCTTCGTAAGGACGGGGCGCAGGTCGTGGTCACCATGCTCACCTTTGACGGGCACGGCCTGATGCCGTCGACGCCCCCTGGTGTCCCGGTGGCGACGGCACCGGTGGACGTGTCTTCTGGCAATTCCCATGGGTGGGGGAAGAGGAGGAGGGTGAGGAGCGCGACTCGGAGGCGACCCCCGAGGGGATGGGGGAGACCTCCCCCTTGCGCAAGGCCGACTGAGGGAGTCCTGGACTAAGGGGTCCTCGGGCGTCCGGCCTGTTATCTATGGGCCGGACTGATGGGCTATGAAGATACAAAGACTGAAGACTACACCCGTGTCCGGATAGGACTCTCCTTGGTGTGGAAGGCAAGCTTGGCGAACAACTATGAAGATTCCATATTGTGTAACCGACTCTATGTAACCCTAGATCCCCCCGGTGTCTATATAAATCGGAGGACTTAGTCCGGATAGGGGATACTCAATACCGTAGTCATACAGGCTAGACTTCTAGGGTATAGCCATTACGATCTCGTGGTAGATCAACTCTTGTAATACTCGTATTCATCAATATCAGTCAAGCAAGACATAGGGTATTACCTCCATCAAGAGGGCCCGAACCTGGGTAAAACTTCGTGTCCCCTGACTCCTGTTACCATCAACCTTAGACGCACAGTTTGGGACCCCCTACCCGAGATCCACCAGTTTTGACACCAACATTGGTGCTTTCATTGAGAGTTCCTCTGTGCTATCGCTGAAAGGTTTGATGGCCCCTTCAATCGTCAATAATGGCGATGTCTACGGAGAAGCTTTCCTCCCCGGACAGATCTTTGTGTTCGGCGACTTCGCACTGCGGGCCAACTCGTTTGGCCATCTGGAGCAGATCGAAAGCTACGCCCCTAGCCATCAAGTCAGATTTGGGAGCTTGAACTACGTCGTGGACATCCGTGGAGACTTGATCTTCGCCGGATTCGATCCCGCGGTAGCCGCTCCCGATTACCCTGATGATCATGACTTAAATTTATCATCGGACCGCATCCAGGAGATCGCTCCTGTAACCGCTCTGGCCCTAGAATCGGAGTAGGCCGCGCCATCCAAAGATGGGAGGATTAACTCCACCACGGAGGCTGCAGATTCCACGGTGTTGGAGCCGCACATGGACCTGGTCTCACTCGATGCCTATGCCACCGGAACACCGGACTCGTCTCCGGCTATAGGTTCCGAACCACACGAGCCCGCGGACGCCGAGCTTGATCATTTATCAATCTTTGAATTCGGCGCCGCAGACATCTTCCAGCACTCGCCTCTGGGCGATGTGCTAAACTCGTTAAAAAGTTTGTCCGTAGCGGAGGACTCTCAGCCGAACTATATCCGGCTTGAACTAGGGGCTGACGATGGAGAATTTCGCTTCCCACCCGCCACCCACTTTATAGCCACGGTCGAGGATTTGACCGACGAACTTGATTACGACTCCAAGAACATCGACGGTATGGACGACGATGCCGAAGAAGAAGAAGACCAGAACCCTCCGTTCACCGGACGCTGGACGGCCACTTCCTCGTATGACGTATACATGGTGGATGCACCAAAGGAAAACAGTGGCGACGACAAGGAAGACCCAGTTGAGGATAAACCTTACGAAATACAGTCCAAGCGTCGGCGTCAGCGGCGCCGCTCTAAGTCACGCCGCGGTAAATATAATAACACCGGCACAGGAGAAGATGACACTCCGGAAGGTGCCGAAGACAACGAAGACCCCGTTGACACAACAAATGAACAAGATGAACGGGAAGATGCGCAGGTTAGCCCTATTAAACAGGCCACGCACAAAGATTCGGAGGATGATAGTTACCTTCCGCTCTCCGAGGACGAGGTGAGCATCGGCACCGAGGATTTCATCATGCCTGAGGAACCTCTTGAGCAGGAGCGCTTCAAGCGCCAGCTAATAGCCACTGTAAGGAGCCTGAAGAAGAAGCGGAAGCAGCTTCAAGCTGACCAAGATCTGCTCAACGATAAATGGACTGATGTCCTAGCAGCCGAAGAATACGGCCTCAAGCGCCCAACCAAATCCTACCCAAAGCGTAAATTGCTACCTCAGTTCGACGAGGAGGCGCCGGAATATATACCACCATCATACAATGCGGCTGACCGACCACCGCATGGTTGGGACAAAACGGCAACCCATGCCGAACACTAGCCCACCCCGCCTCGTCACTCAGGCAAAGGTACATTCGCCCACGGCCATACATATGACCTCCGGCAGAACCTGAACAATAAATCAGGACCTACCAGATCAATCTACGGATCGCGAGGACGCACCTCGACACGTGACAACGGCCACCTATTAGGACATGACAAACCCAGTCATGCGCAGGCCGAACACCGCAGACGGACTTCATCATAGCTGCATCACGATACGACCCGATACAGAGGCCCCGCACACCCTCACTGTTTCACCGATGAGGTCCTGGATCACGAATTCCCCAAAGGATTCAAGCCCGTGAACATAGAATCATATGATGGGACCACGGACCCAGTGGTGTGGATCGAAGACTTCATTCTTCACATCCATATGGCACGCGGAGATGACCTCCACGCCATCAAATACCTCCCTCTCAAACTCAAGGGGCCCGCTCGGCATTGGCTAAACAGTCTGCCTAACAATTCCATTGGCAGTTGGGAGGACTTGGAAGACGCTTTCCTCGATAACTTCCAAGGTACATATGCTCGACCTCCGGACGCTGATGACTTAAGCCATATAGTCCAGCAGCCCAGAGAGTCCGCCAGGAAATTCTGGACAAGGTTCCTAACTAAAAAGAACCAAATCGTTGACTGTCCGGACGCTGAAGCTCTAGCAGCTTTCAAACATAGCATCCACGATGAATGGCTCGCTCGCCACCTCAGCCAAGAAAAGCCAAAATTCATGGCGGCCCTCATGGCACTAATGACCCGCTTTTGTGCAGGCGAGGACAGTTGGTTAGCTCGTAGCAAAAACAATGCAAGCGACGCCGGCACCCCTGAAGTTAAAAATAACAAAGACAAGTCTCGACGCAATAGATACAAGCGCCAAAATAGCGGTGACAACACTGAGGATACGGCGGTCAACGTCGAATTCAGTGGCTCTAAGTCCGGTCAGCGGAAGAAGCCATTCCAAAAAAACAATTCAGGCCCATCCAGCTTGGACCGCATACTTGATCGTCCATGCCAGATTCACGGCACCCCCGACAAGCCTCCTAATCATACAAATAGAGAGTGCTGGGTTTTCAAACAGGCCGGCAAATTAAATGCCGAGAACAGGGAAAAAGGATCGCAAAGCGAGGACGATGACGAAGAGCCACGGCAGCCGAACACAGGGGGACAGAAGAAGTTTCCCCCTCAGGTCAAAACGGTGAACATGATATATGCCACCCACATCCCCAAGAGGGAGCGCAAGTGTGTGCTTAGGGACGTCTACGTGATAGAACCAGCCGCCCCAAAATTCAATCCATGGTCGTCGTGCCCGATCACTTTCGATCGCTGGGACCACCCGACCAGTATCCGTCACGGGGGCTCAGTTGCACTAGTCTTGGACCCAATAATTGATGGGTTTCACCTCACTCACGTCCTTATGGACGGTGGTAGCAGCCTCAATCTGCTCTATCAGGATACAGCGCGGAAAATGGGCATTAACCCATCAAGGATCAAGCCTACAAGGACTACCTTTAAAGGAGTCATACCAGGTGTAGAGGCCCACTGTACGGGCTCAATCACATTAGAGGTTGTCTTCGGATCTTCGGACAACTTCCGAAGCGAGGAGTTAATCTTCGATATCGTCCCATTCCACAGCGGCTAACATGCACTGCTCGAATGAACTGCGTTTGCTCGATTCAACACAGTGCCACACTATGCTTATCTCAAGCTGAAGATGCTCGGTCCACGCGGCGTTATAACATTCAATGGAAATACGAAACGCTCTCTCCGTACAGAAGAGCACACAGCTGCCCTAGCAGCAGAAGTACAAAGCGGCCTTCTCAAGCATACCCTTCATTCGGCTGACAAGCCCGCGGACATCCTCAAGAGGGTCCGAACTACTCTTCAGCATGAGAGCTCGGCACGTCAGGAGATCGACCAGCAATCTGGCCTCCGTCTCAGTCCTGATCAAGTGGTGGCATTCGTGCCGCGCGTACATAACTACGCACTTAAAATTCCATGGGCATTGACAGAGGCACAGACAACTTGTGATCCATGGCATGGCTCAACCGACATCGGATACACACATACTTTCACTTTAATTTGTTTTCCTTTCAGGTCTCAATCCCACAGGCCCCATCGGGGGGTCTGGTCATCGGTCCTCTTGTAGGATAAATACACCAAGACAGCGAGAAGCGCGGACATATGGGGAACTTTTTAGGTGATTCCGTTAACGATAACTCTACCTACTTTCCAGGGCCCATATGCAGCTCTCCCCTGGTTTCGGCATGTTAAATAGCCTATTGCTTATTGCACTATTTGTATCAATGCGCCTTGACGTACTAATTACATTACAATGAAAACAGATTGTAGCTGGAGCTTTAGGACCCCAGCTTTTCACCTTTACGTCTTGTTTGTTTTCTTTCTCTCTTTTCTTTTTTAGATTCCCTGTGGATAACCCCATCAGGTAGCACCCGTACACTTTGATACATTTGACGTTTGCCAGGGGCTTTATAGCACCTTACACTACGGCAACAAAAGTCCGAACACTTTCTATAAGTATAGTTCGGCACCCTGAATTTAGCATTATATGCATTGGCTCCGAAACATGTCTTTGGTCAATAGTTGGGTTGCCCAGCTCTTGTGCTTGCTACCCTACGTTCCGCTACATCGGCTAGGGTAGTAAAGGGAGAACTACTGTGATTGTGTCCTGGTCTAAATCGGATGAGCACCTCAGTAGAGAAAGCCGAAAACTAACTGTCATGATGCGACGAGAGTTGGTCAGCTGTTCGGAGGTCTCAAATAGTTGGAGATTTTTCTGCATTTCACGAAGGATCGGTACTTCTCGATTAGACGCTGACGGCACTTTGGTTCGTATACCAGGGGCTGCGCCTATGTTTTATTATAAAACTCCTATGGCTAAGTGAGGGCGTTCAAGCCGTGTAGTCTGGTTGCCTGGTTCGTTGCGCTAAAGAACTCCTTCAAGGACCATATAATTAGATCAAGATTGTTTAGATTCCATCCCGAACACCTCCATACTACCTACGCGAGGGCTGAAGCCGACGGCTGGTTAACCCTCAGATTTCATACAACACGGCCGCACAGGAGGAAACAATCAAAACATAATAAAAATTATATATTACAAAGTGGATTTGTTGTCATCATACAAGACAAAATACGAGTGTATTCACTCAAAAATAATGTCATGTCCGCACTGCGTGGCTACAATAGGAGACCCCTCGAGGACATCCGCAAAATAGCGCTCGGGTGTACGGTGCTCCTTGCCCTTCGGCGGCCCCTTGGTCAGCTCGATGGCATCCATTTTCGCCCACCACATCTTGTAGCGAGCAAAGGCCATCCGGGCACCTTCAATACAGACCGACCACTTTACGACCTCAAGTCACAGGCAGGCACTAACAAGCCGCTTCACAAGCCCGAAGTAGCAGCTGGGTACCGGTGCGGCAGGCCATAGCCGGACTATCAGGTCCCTCATGGCCAGCTTGGCTGCCTTGTGCAGCTCGACCAACTGTTTCAGCTAGTCGCTGAAGGATACTAGATGTTCTGGTCCAAGATATTGAGACCAGAACAGCTTCTTTGTCGAACTCCCTTCCTCGGCTCGATAGAATTCAGCAGCATCGGATACGCTGCGCGGCAAATCCATAAACGCCCCTGTGGAGCACCAAATTCAGGTAAGCAGCAGGAGTGTTCCCTTCATCAACTTGCTTTGCATAATGAAAAACTTACCCGCCGCAATCTTCTTAGCCACCTGGAGTTCCTGAAGAGCGCTTTGGGCTTCGGCTTGAGCCTCTTGTGCGCTCTGGCGAGCTTTGGCAAGTTCGAACGTCTGCGTCTTAGAATCACGCTCCAGGGACTCGTACTTCTTAACGGCATCCTGAAGCTCTTGCTTCACCTCGCTGACCCAAGCCTCGTGCTTTTCGCGTGTAGCGCGTTCCTTGGCCGCTTTGTCCTCGGCCTCGGCTAATGCCTTCTTGAGGGCCGCCACCTCGGTCGTGGCCCCTAGCATAGTCCATGACACTTTAGTCAGCACGAAGTATTCATCCTTCCTAACATACACGCACAGGTTACTGCATACCCTTGTTGTCCTCCAGTTGCGTCTTCACAAGACTGAGCTCTTCCTCGGCCTGCTCCAGGCTCCGCTTCAGTTCGGAGACCTTCGCAGTATGAGCGGCAATAGCCAGCAGCGACGCCTTCTTATTCACATAGACATCATATGTTAGACTCCTGCGGAACTTGTTTTGATCCTTTGTTCGGCTTTTCATGGATAAGGGCAGCCCTTCTCCATGGATAAGGGCAGCGATGGCGCTCGCGCTTCTCCGGCCCGATCATCCTCGCGAGGTTTGGGGGAGCATCCTCGGGAGGAGTCAGCCCCCGTGGCCCCGCTGGCTCCGGATGTGCCAACGCCTGGCTCAGTCGCCAAGATCCCCAAAGCTCAGGAGCCTCCGTCTTCCCAGGCCATGGTGACGACGTCGCCTCCTCCCCCTTCTGCCGCACTGCTATCTCCGGATCCTTCGGCCTCCCCTAACGTTCTGGAGCGTGCTCTTTTTACGATGACCCTGCTGCGAGAAGATCTTCAAGGCACCGACCGTCGCCTGGTGGTCGGGCGCCTGGAGCTGGTCTCTGGCTGGCTTTACTCCGATGTGTCTGTCCGGACGACACTGAGCCAGGATGCTGTGGACTCCAAGAAGGACAGGGAGGCCTCGCCCAAGCCGTGGCCGCCCGCGAGGTGGCGTTGAAGGATGCCGAGGCCGCCCAGGACAACGGCCTGTCGCTGGAGGCCGAGCTGGAGACCGTGCGGAGGGAGCGCGCGAAAGAAGCCCGAGGCCGCAAGGTGGAGGAGGATAAGATGAAGGCCCGAGAGGACACCGTTAGGGACCGCGCCGCCGAGCTAGAGAAGTTGGCGAAGGCACAGGCCACGGAGCACAGCCGGCTAGAGGAGCTGGAGCTGAAGCTGAAGGCGGAGAAGGCCGAGCTTGAAGCCAAGGCGAAGGTCCTGGCTGAGGACCGCGCGGCCTTCAAGCTCCTCGAGGAGAGGTCTCAGACAGTGTTGTGATCACTCAATGAGAAGGGCTTGGAGGAGCCACCGGCCGTTGGCGACGAGGGCCCCACCCAGCTGCTTCCTTATCTGGTCGATGCGCTTGAGGACGTCGTGAGCGGTATCGGCCCCATGGCAGAGGAAGAAGCCCGCGTTCTTTCCTCAGCCGTTGAAGGATTTTGGGTTCCGGCAAAACCCTTGAGGTTCGAACACTGGGGTGCGCACGAAGATCTCTCCCCCCTCTCTAGCTCGCACACATCATGATCTCACGGCCTAGCTCGACGAACCCAAAGAACAAGAGACACAAGAGTTATACTGGTTCGGGCCACCGATGTGGTGTAATACCCTACTCCAGTGTGGTGTGGTGGATTGCCTCTTGGGCTGAGGATGAGTGGTTACAAGGGAAGAACAACATCCTGAGGAGAGGTGTTCTTGTGCTTGATGAGCTTGAGTGGCTGAGGATGGTCTGGATCCAATCTCCCTCCTCCCCTGTCCTAAGGTGGTGGCTAGTCCTCTTTATAGAGGCCTTGGTCCTCTCCCCAAATTTTGAGTGGGAAGGGATCCCACAACGGCCAAATTCGAAGGAAGACAACTAGTACAAGTTATCCTGACTAACCGTCCTGCCGTCATGCTGGTCTTGGTCTTGTTGCACCGATATGGAAACCTTTGCCTGATGCCTCGGGACTCCTCACCTGTGCTTGCCTATTTAGCACCAAAGAGGAAACGAGGACACTGCGCGCTGGCGCCCGCCTGGCTCCAGTCGTCATGGCTTGCGTCACAGAAACCTCGCGAGGTGTCCCTTGCCTTGATCTATCCGCTCCTCGCGAGCCTGCTTGGTGAAGCTGCCCCCGAGGAGGTCTTGTGTCGTCTGCCTCGTGAGGCTTGGCCCCTCACGAGGGTCTTGAGTGTTTGCTGGCGAAGATGGGTCGTACAGCGCCGCTGGTCGAGCCACGCTGTGGGCCGCAGGCAGGCAAGTCTAGGGACCCCTGTTCCTAGGACACCGACAGTAGCCCCAGGGCCCAAGGTGCGCTCAGACATGGCTTCGAGGCGAAGCCAAGGGGTAAGTGTAGAGCGTTGCGGGCCCCAACAGCCTGCGGCCCTGCTTGACGTGTGGTGATTGATTGGACGTGGTGTCTCTGCTTCCCCACACCGCCTCAGCAACTGCCCGACTTGACGAGTCCTTGCTGTATGCAGAAAAATATCATTATTACCTTAGATCGTGGAGGCCGGCGGTTGGCCTCCCCTTGGCTATAAATGGGACAGAATGAAGAATAGAAAGGTTGAACCAACGACGGAAAGAATTTGAAAGATCTTAGAGAAAGACATATGACTGATGACAATTCATTCTTACGTCAAAAGTTGAAATGAATTTGAGAATAGCTTCGAGAAAAGAAGAGTTAGGTAAGATCTTGGAAACGGACCTGTGGGTTAAGGCCCATACAAAGATACACCGTTGAAATGGTTGCTTGGAAGAGAGATTGCACCGGTTGAATTAAATGGCTTGAATGAGATATCAACCTCGAAATAGCTTGAATTGATTAAGAATGAAAAATACGAATCTCCTGAGATATATTCAGTACTCCAGAACAAATGAATGGTGAGAAGTGGATGATTACGAGGTTCACCGGCATGAGAAAACATTTGAAACAGAGAAAGGAATATGATTAACACTAAAAGGTTGAATTGAATCCACCGGAAAATAATACGAGAATAAAGAATGATAAACTTGAAGCTTCCTGAGCATCTTCCTGAGAATCACCGGATAAGAACATTGAAAGAAAAGAATGAAGAGACTTCACATCCATAAGATGGATACTTGATTAAGAAATCCGGGTCCTTGAATAAAAGGGGGGGGGGGGGGGGTAAAACAAATGCAACTTGGGATGGATGAAACAAACACCGTTGAGAGAACTTAGAATTGATCTTGCGGATGTTGAAAGTGATCAGATCCACTTGAAGAGGAGCACTTCGGATGGAAAAGAATTGGCATGACAATCTCGATGATCAAGAAGGATTAGTACTCCCATAGAAATATGAGAACACCGCTTAGGAAAAGGTATGGAATCAACACTTGACATTGAAGCAACTCGAATACCACAACTCAAAACAAAACAAAGGATTTGGCTCGCAGAATAAGCCGGAACAAACATATGATAGAGATTTCGTCCGAAATTTTCATGGTGGGGCCCGCACGGGCTCGATCGTACAGCACCATCATGTACAAGGCAGTGCACATGACATACGAAGCGTCCCCAAGTCAGCTTAGCCAAGGCCTCTTTAAGACACAACAAGACCACTGTAAAACCAACCGTGGACAGGCGGACCACTAGACGTCGACCCCAATCTCATATCATGCATCTGTCGAAAAGATATCCTAGGTAACTACTTGAATTCCCACCTATAAACTCCTTTCTGGTTATGCAGTCTGGTATTGGGGATACAGGGAGGCACAATATACATCACACAACTAACAAGCCCTACGCTCCAACTGTATCCATCCGTCAACACATAACCAAGAAAAATCCGGAAATCGTGTACCTCAACCTTCGAAAAGCATCTGTTATACAAGCTATGGCAATACTCCCGAACTCCCTCCCCAGTACTGGGTGGCGTCGAGGTTATCTCACCACTAACTTCATAAAAGAGATTTTCGATGTCGGCGAACTCAAGTATTCCAGAACTGCAACAATAAAATTGTGACGACAACACCTCAGAGCTCAACTCCCCGGGACACTACCACAACCCCTAAATGTTAGGAGGCACCAAGAACAATGTTCTCATCACAAGAATATCAGAACGATTCCAAGATACCCGCGTGATCCTAAAAAAATTAGTGAAAATTTGAGGAGAGGAAAGTCAAAACTTCTACGTCAGGAGGCCTCACCAGAGCGACGAAGGGAATAGGGAGTAAAAGGAATCCTACTCTCTGATATATATAATCCTAAGACTCAAAACATTTTTGTTCTAGACTCAACGACGTCAGCGATTCGATCAAGCAGGGGGCTCCTAAGTTGGGGATGGCTCTGATTACCAACTTGTAACACCCACGACGCGGCTATATCTTCCACATGTCGAGGCACGACTTAGAGGCATAACGACATGGTGGTTTTGTCGCAAGAGGGGTAATCTTCACACAATCTCATGTACTGAATAAGAAAGGGATAAAGAGTTGGCTTACAATCTCCACTTCACATAATACAATAAATCATACATCATTCAAATACACTCATAGCCCGACTATGGTCAAATCCAAACGAAAAGTAAGATAAACCCCAAATGCTAGATCCCCTATCGTCCCAACTGGGCTCCACTACTGATCATCCGGAAACGAAACATAGTATCGGCCAAGGTCCTCGTCGAACTCCCACTTGAGTTCGGTTGCATCGCCTTCACTAATATCATCAGCACCTGCAACTCTTTGGAAGTATCAGTGAGTCACGAGGACTCAGCAATCTCACACCCGCGAGATCAAGACTATTTAAGCTTATGGGTAGGATAAGGTAGTGAGGTGGAGCTGCAGCAAGTGCTAAGCAAAATATGGTGGCTAACATACGCAAATAAGAGTAAGATGAGAAGCTACGCAACGGTCGTGAAGCTAGAGGTGATCAAGAAGTGGTCCTGGAACTACTTACGTTCAAGCATAACACAAGACCGTGTACACTTCCCGGACGCGGTTGATTCATTTTAATTAAGTCAAGTGTCAAGTTCTCTACAACTGGATATTAACAAATTCTCATCTACCACATAACTGCAGGCACGGCTCTCGAAAGTTTATACCCTGCAGGGGTGTCCCAACTTAGCCCATCACAAGCTCTCACGGTTAACGAAGGATATTCCTTCTCCCGGAAAGACCCGATCAGTCTCGGAATCCCGGTTACAAGACATTTCGACAATGGTAAAACAAGACCAGTAAAGCTGCCCGATGTGCCGACAAATCCCGATAGGAGTCGCACATATCTCGTTCTCAGGGCACACCGGATGGGCCAGACGTCGGGTTGGCATAGACCCTGGTTGCCCAGGGGGCGCCGGACATCGCCCAGGTTGGACCAACACTTAGAGGAGCACTGGCCCGGGGGTTTAAAATAAAGATGATCCTTGAGTCTGCAGAACCCAAGGGAAAAGGCTTAGGTGGTAAATGTTAAAAACAAGGTTGGGCCTTGCTGGAGGGTATGACGGAAACTAGGGCGGCAAGAGTGGAATAAAACATTAAATAAGAGATATGATATCCCAACATAAACATGTTCCAACATGGAACAAACTTCAACTTCACCTGCAACTAACAACGCTATAAGAGGGGCTGAGCAAAAGCGGTAACACAGCCAAACAACGGTTTGCTAGGAAGGTGGTTAGAGGCTTGACATGGCAATATGGGAGGCATGATATAACAAGTGGCAGGTAGCGCGACTTAGTGATAGAGTGAACAAATAGCAAGCAAAGATAGAAGTGATATCGAGGGTATGGTCATCTTGCCTGAGATCCCGCAAGGAAGAAGAACGAGTCCATGAAGAAGACAAACGGACATAGACGAACAAATCATCACAACTCCGAAACGAAATCGAAGCAAACGAGAGAAGCAAACCAGAAAGAAGCAAGCAACATGGTAAACACCCAAGCATAAACATGGCATGATGCACAACCAAGGATGATGCATGTCCGGTTTAAATATGCATGGCATGGCAAAGTGCGCAAACAAAACTATAAGTTAAGTGGAGCTCAACATGTAACAAGATGCATGTTGACGAAACACCACATTCGATTATTTAGTTCACTCCCGATTAGGTACTCAACAATATTAACTGTTGTTAAACATGGCAAGAGGTGAAACATAAGTAAACTAACTATTTAGGCAAGTTTAAATGAGGCCGGAAACTACAAGTAACAATTCCGAAAAATCCCCATATGCATATTATGAATTTGGTATTGTTTTGCCCTAAATCATATTTTAGAGTTGTTAAACATGCAAGATGAGTGCACCATGTTAAACTAGGCATTTTTCTACCCATTTTGCATATAAAGTTTATTTAAATCCGAGCTACGGTTAATTAGTTATGAATTAAATCATTTTAGCAACATATTTATGCAAACTAAAAGGAAACAACAATTTAAACATTTCAAACATGGATGAAAGTTGCATATTGTGAAACTAGATGAAATTCTAAGCATTTTTCATATTTAAAACATTTTAATCCGATGCATGATTAATTAATTGTGAGCATTTAAAAACAATGGCATTCTCTGAAATTATGCATGCAGTGGTTAAATACAAAATTCGTCAGGCAGGAAAAAAATACGCGGGCCGAATCTGCAACAGGAGCGGGCGCTAGATAGCAAAAACGCGCTCGGGGCGGGACTTTGTGGGGTGGCTCACTTTGGGCTTGCGGTGGTCGGGCTGCGCAGGGGTCGGATCTGGGCCAGACGGTGGGGAGGTGCAGCTGGGCCTGGCAGCAGGACGCAACCCACGGAGGCTAGATGCATGGTCAACGCAGCGACCAACGCTGGATCAGGCGAGGCTGGAGCGCGTTGGGCCTTGGGGAGGCATCGGCCCACGTGCGTGCGTGTGAGCAGTGGTTGGCGAGCGAAGCGCTCGTCCTCCTCCGGGAGCAGAAGCAGGGGAGACCGGCGGGGTCCTGGACGGCAACGCGGGCACTTGACGACGAGGAAGACGACGATAGCTTGGCATGGCGCGGGACTTGGCTCGGAGTCGAGGTCGCTGGAGGGGGCGAGGATGGGGCCTTGGGCATCGCGGATAGCAGAGGAGGCCGAGGCTCCATGGCCGGAGAACAGCAGTAGCGGGGCAACTTGGGGCACCGGCAGCGCCAAGAACGGCGAAGACGGGTGGATCCGGTCGGCTAGCACTGGGTCCGGGCAATGGCGCCCGCGGACTAAGCTCGACGACGACGCTGTTCCAAATCCACGGCAGTGGCGGCGAGTTCCTGCGAGAGGAACGGGAGGGAGAGAGAGAGATTAGAAAAGAAAGGGGCCTCGGGATGGAGAAAAAAGGAAGGAGAGCAGAGGGGTCGGCGACCTGCGGGGTTTCGGCCGGCGATAGAGATGCTCCGGCTAGTAGTGCGTGGCGACGGGGATCGAGCTCCACTCAGGAGCGAGGGGCGGTTGCCTCGATCCAGATCGGATCGAGCACTGCGGGAGGTGTAGGCGTGGGTGGCTGGGGACACTGGCTGTCGTTGGATCCTGATCCGACGGATCGGATCACGGTGAGGCTGGTGCCCTGGGATTGGCTCGTGGGGAAAACAAGGGAGGGGGTGGCGGCGGCTGGTTGGTGGATCAGGAGGGGAGCTGGTGGTTGGCTGGATCGAGGAGGATCCCGATGAAGGAGAGGGAGTGGTTGGCCTGCGACGGCGCGATGATGGAATGAATGGGACAAGCTAGGGGCTAGGGTTTCATCTGCTTTAAATATAGTAGGTAGGGATTGGGTAGGGGCTATCTCGTCCCTCCAATCGCAATCGGACGGTCGAGAAAAAGAATAGATTGGGAGTCCAAATAAGAAAACGAAGATGTTTTATAGATGTTTGGGGATGATCCGGACCCATCGGTAACGACAAACCGGGTTGGGTTCGGGACAGCTTTCGCACGCGCGTGAAGGGTTTTAGTATTGTGTAGAGATGGTCAAACGGTCGGACAACAAAACAATGGTCAGTCTGAGAAAGGTCAACAGAGACGAGGAAGAAGCGGCAACTACCAACAGATGCAAGTTTTAAAAACAATGACGGCAACAGAGTGCCGATGCAATGCAAATGATGTGATGATGAATGCAACAAACAAATAAATCACAGAGCTGACAAGCAAAACATGGAAGGCATCCGGAGCGCCGGTCTCAGGGCGTCACAAGTGGCTACAATCCCGCTGCCTGGCGGACGTTCACTGTAGCCACACCCCATCTCTTCTGATTAATCGAGCACATATTTTGAGGGGGGAGGGGGCCGCCTGCTAGGAGGCGGCCCGACCCCATTACCGCCTGCTGGGGATTTGTCGCCTTCTGGGGCTCGCCGACAGGTAGGGCTCGCTGCCTGCGGGCCGTACCGACCGGCCGTCGTGGGAGCATAGCTCCCTACGTAGTAGGTAATGTCACGGGCAGCGTGGCTACAGTACCCCGTCGGGTGAGGGGCGTCCGCTTGGTACGGTCGTATTGTAGCTGCGCTCAACCGTAGATTCGGGGGTGGCAGGTCGCACTGTAGCCACGCCCCGTCCTGTCGTAGTTATGTGGGTGCAAACTTTGAGGGTATGAGGGGCCGCCTGCTAGGAGCCGGCCTCCTCGTAGCCGCCTTCTGGTGTCTTGCTGCCTTCTAGTAGCCGACCCACTAGACCAGCCGGCCCGAGGAGCCGGCCATTCGTCCAGGAGGTGTGAGGGGCGCAGCTAGCCTCGATGTCTTGAAATATCATAGGGAGCCGATGAGGCTACCCGTGGTCATTTACTCCGACACCACCTGTGTGCAAAGCACGTCGATAGAACCAGTCTCATAAACGCGGTCATGTAATGTCGGTCCGGGCCGCTTCATCCAACAATACCGCCGAATCAAAGTAAGACGTTGGTGGTAAGCAGTATGACTATTATCGCCCACAACTCATTGTGTTCTACTCGTGCATATATCATCTACACATAGACCTGGCTCGGATGGCACTGTTGGGAAACGTAGCATGCAATTTCAAAAATTTACCTATGCTCACGCAAGATCTATCTAGGAGATGCATAACAACGAGAGGGGGGAGTGTGTCCACATATCCTCGTAGACCAAAAGCGGAAGCGTTAGGTTAACGTGGTTGATGTAGTCGAACGTCTTCGCGATCCAACCGATCAAGTATCGAACGTATGGCACCTCCAAGTGCTGCACACGTTCAGCTCGATGACGTCCCTCGAAATCTTGATCCAGCAAAGTGTCGAGGGAGAGTTCCGTCAGCACGACGGCGTGGTGACGGTGATGGTGACGTGATCTGCGTAGGGCTTCGCCTAAGCACTACATGAATATGACCGGAGGAGTAAATCGTGGAGAGAGACGCCGCACATGGCTTGGAAAAATTGGTGTGTCTCCAAAGGGTGCCCTGCCCACGTATATAAAGGAGGGAGAGGGAGGAGGCCGACCCTAGGGGGGGCGCCATAAGGGGGGAGACCTACTAGGACTCCTAGTCCTAGTAGGATTCGCCCCCCCCCCCTTCTTTTCCTTCTCATGAAGGGGGAAAGGGGGAAAGGAGAGGGAGTAGGGGAAGGAAAGGGGGGTGGTGCTCCCTTCCCTAATCCAATTCGGCCTCCTCCCTTGTGGGGGGTGCACCAGCCCTTGTGGGCTGGTTAGCCTCCCTCCTATGGCCCATATGGCCCATATCTTCCCCCTGGGGGTTTCGGTAACCCCTCAGGTACTCCGGTATGTACCCGATACACTCCGGAACCCTTCCGGTGTCCGAATACTACCTTCCAATATATCAATATTTACCTCTTGACTATTTCGAGACTCCTCGTCATGTCCGTGATCTCATTCGGGACTCCGAACAAACTTCCGTCACCAAAACACATAACTCATAATACAAATCGTCATCGAACGTTAAGCGTGCGGACCCTACGGGTTTGAGAACTATGTAGACATGACCGAGACACATCTCCGGTCAATAACCAATAGCGGAAACTGGATGCTCATATTGGTTCCTACATATTCTACGAAGATCTTTATCGGTCAAATCGCAATAACAACATACGTTATTCCCTTTGTCATCGGTATGTTACTTGCCTGAGATTTGATCGTCGGTATCATCATACCTAGTACAATCTCGTTACCGACAAGTCTCTTTACTCGTTCCGTAATGCATCATCCCGCAACTAACTCATTAGTCATATTGCTTGCAAGGCTTATAATGATGTGCATTACTGGGAGGGTCTAGAGACACCTCTCCGATACTCGGAGTGAAAAATTCTAATCTCGATCTATGCCAACCCAACAAACACCTTCGGAGACACCTGTAGAGCATCTTTATAATCATCCAGTTACGTTGTGACGTTTGATAGCACACAAGGTGTTCCTCCGGTATTCGGGAATTGCATAATCTTATAGTCAGAGGAATATGTATAAGTCATGAAGAAAGCAATAGCAATAAAACTTAATGACCATTATGCTAAGCTAACGGATGGGTCTTGTCCATCACATCATTCTCTAATGATGAGATCTCGTTCATCAAATGACAACACATGTCTATGGTTAGGAAACTTAACCATCTTTGATTAGCGAGTTAGTCAAGTAGAGGCATACTAGGGACACTCTGTTTTGTCTATGTATTGACACATGTATTAAGTTTCCGGTTAATACAATTCTAGCATGAATAATAAACATTTATCATGATATAAGGAAATATAAATAACAACTTTATTATTGCCTCTAGGGCATATTTCCTTCAAAACTATATACTCCATATAACATATATGGTTGAACCATGTATTTTTTCTATTCAAAACATTTTAATGTTGAATTGTTGTGTGCTATTTGAATAGTTAAATGATCACGTGTACGTGTTTGCGTAAAAACGGGGGTTTGCAAATGGAGAGAAAGTAAGTTTACGTGTAATTTTTGTAGCTTGCCCGGGATTATTTTGACCACCATGGATGCGGTAGTTACTGTAATGTTAAAAATTCGACGTCAAATTTTAACCATGGCAAATCGAATGTTTTTATGCCAAATTTAATTGTAGTAAGAATGAAAATTTTCTTTAGTAAGCATACCAAATCCTGACTAAAAAATTGAACATGGCAAGGATTTACCATAATTGCTAGGAAATTGCCATCCTCATGATAATTAAATTTGACATGAAAACCGGTCTATTTGCCATACTAAAAAGTGAGTTCGATTTGTTTGGGTCAAAATAGCCCGTTATGATGATGATCGGAGATGCTCCGTAACGCGAGGCCCGTCCCCTCTCGGCCCCATCATTTCCTCCCTCTTTGGCAGAGCGCGCGGCTGCGGCCCGCGCCGTGCCCACCTTGTCGCTGCGCCCCAGCAAGCTTTCAAGGCCTCCCATGCCCACGCCGGCACGCCATTCTCCACACTGGACCTTCCACTGAGCCATGCTCCTCCTCACAAGGCTGGCCAAACCCGGGTGCTGCTCTCCGACGACCTCCCCGCGTGTCGCCCATGCTGCTCTCGGCTGGAACCGATTCTTCCACACCGGCGACGCACACAATGTGTTCGGTGCGATGCCTGCACCGGACCACAGGCAGTGCAGTGAACTTCTCAGGGCGCGCACCGCGAGCGGGGATCACTACGGGTCCGTCTGCCTCGTCCGCGGGATGCTCGGGCGGGGCCTCCGGCCCGACAGGCTCGCGCTCGCCGCGGCGATCAAGTCGGCGTCGGCGCTCCCCGATGGCGGCGCCCTGGGGAGGTGCCTCCACGGGTTTGTTGTCAGGCTCGGGAACGCCGCGGGCGTGGCGGTGGCGAAGGCGATCATGGACATGTACGGGAGGCGTGGGGCTCTCACGGACGCCCGCCTAGTGTTTGATGAAATGGGCTGCCCTGACGCGGTATGTTGGAACATCCTGATCACTGGGGCCTCCCGGGCTGGGTATTTTGACGACGTATTTGCCTTGTTCCGGTCGATGCTTGCGTGTGGTGTAGATGAGAGCATGCCGACTGCGGTGACGGTGGCTGTCGTCATTCCGGTATGTGCAAAGTTGAGAGATTTAACGGCTGGGAGGAGTGTCCATGGCTATGTCGTCAAGACTGGGTTGGAATCTGATACTTTGTGTGGGAATGCATTGGTATCCATGTATGCAAAATGTGGTGCAGGTGGAATCACGGATGATGTGCATAGAGCCTTTTCTTCAATTCATTGCAAGGATGTTGTTTCATGGAATTCGATCATCGCAGGATACTCCGAGAATGGGTTGTTCGAAGAAGCACTCATACTATTTGGTCAGATGATCTCAGAGGAATGTCTTCCGAATTATTCAACGGTAGCTAATATTCTTCCTGTATGCTCGTTCATGGAGTATGGGAGTAACTATGGCAAAGAAGTGCATGGTTTCGTGTTCCGGTTTGGCTTATATATGGACATATCTGTTTGTAATGCGCTGATAACTCATTATTCCAAGGTGTGTGAAATGAGGGTTGTGGAATCAATATTCAGAAGTATGAATTCAAGAGATATTGTTACATGGAACACAATAATTGCTGGATATGTGATGAACGGGTGCAACTCTAGGGTGTTAGGCCTGTTCCGTAGGCTTCTGTCTACAGGAATGACCCCTGATTCTGTTTCTTTCATTAGTCTGCTCACTGCTTGTGCTCAAGTAGGTGATGTCAAAGGAGGGATGGCAGTTCATGGTTATATTTATCGGCATCCAGTACTTTGTCAGGAAACATCCTTAATGAATGCTCTTATTAGTTTCTATAACCAGTGTGACAGATTTGATGATGCTCTTCATTCTTTCGCTGATATTTTGGACAAGGATTCAGTATCATGGAATGCAATTCTATCGGGCTGTGCTAACAGAAAAGAACATATTGAGGAGTTCGCCAAACTCTTCTGTGAAATGTGCCGCAAGGTAACTCGTTGTGACTCAGTCACAATCTTGAATTTTATCCGCATGAGTACCTTCTGTGGTGCTAAGAGGGTCCGGGAAGCTCATGGATATACCTTGCGAGTTGGTTATATTGGGGAAATATCAGTTGCAAATGCTATTCTCGATGCATATGCAAAGTGTGGTCAGCCGCAGGATGCAGATACACTTTTCAGAAACCTAGCCGGCCGGAACATTGTAACAGGCAATACTATGATTTCTTGCTACCTGAAAAATAACAGTGTAGAGCAAGCTGAGAGAATCTTCAACCAAATGCCTGAGAAAGATAGGACAACATGGAATCTCATGATCCAGTTGTATGCACGCAATAATATGTCTGATCAAGCTTTCTGCCTGTTTCATCAGTTGCAGTGTCCCGACACTGTTGGCATTACAAATATTCTCCTGGCTTGCATCCATTTGAGTTCGGTACAACTTGTGAAACAATGCCATGGCTACATGCTCAGAGCATCCCTAGAAGACATCCATCTTGAAGGAGCTCTTCTTGATGCATATTCAAAGTGCGGGAATATAACCAATGCATACAACCTATTTCGACTCGGCCCTAACAAAGACCTTGTCATATTCACTGCCATGATAGGAGGCTATGCAATGCATGGAATGGCAGAAGAGGCAGTGGAGCTGTTTTATGAAATGCTTACACTTGACATTAAGCCAGACCATGTAGCTCTAACTGCTCTGCTGTCAGCCTGCAGTCATGCTGGGCTTGTTGATGCAGGAATCAAGGTTTTCAAGTGCGCCAGAGATATTTACAGAGTTGAACCGACAGCAGAGCACTACACATGCATGGTTGACCTTCTTGCCCGCAGCGGGCGTCTCCAAGACGCATACAGTTTTGCGTTGGATATGCCCCCTCACATGGCCAATGCAAATGTATGGAGCTCTCTGCTAGGAGCATGCAAGGTCCATGGAGAGGTCAGAATCGGCCAACTCGCAGCTGATCACTTGTTCTCCATGGAGGCCGGGGACATAGGGAACTATGTCATTGTGTCAAACATCTATGCAGCTGATGAGAAATGGGACGGTGTGGAGCATGTCAGGAAATTGATGAAGTCCAAGGATATGAAGAAACCTGCAGGATGCAGCCAGGCACTTGTTTATAGCCAGTGATGTTAAGCACCAAAATAGTTCTTTTATCTACGACATGGTTGGAAGTTTGTATCAGCAAATCAAAGATACACAAGCTGGCAAAGAACATTCAGTTACAAGTTTCAACGTTAGTGCAATTGATCTGGTCACAGGGTTACAGAAACTTGAATTGGAGTTTTTCTTCTCAAACTTGTCTTTGCTAGCTCTTCCCATCCATGGTATTTATCTTTCTGAGGTATGCAAATACGAAATTACCTAAGCCCATTACATTTTGGTCATTTGCGCTATAATAGCACTTTTGTAAAGGCAACAGCATGCTACCAGACATGTCCGAGAAAGAGTTACTTGACTGAATTTTGTGCATTCACGTTTGTCTCCTGACATCCGGCGTGGTTGAACTGTGGATGAACTTGATAACTTTGTATCCATTTCTTCTTATGCTTATGCTAACAAATTCATCCTATTGACAGAGTTGAGACAAATAAGTAACATGGCTCCGCGCCACAGCATGCATCTTGGAGTTGAAGCAAGCAGCAAAATATATCATGTGCCATCTACATTGGAACTCTCTTCGGCTTTCTACCAAGTACCAACCAAGGTTCAGCCACATCTCATTTTGTTCATGCCTTACATCGCAACAATGTTGTTTGTTTCTGACATCTCATTATCTTGTTAATATTTTATTATGACACTGAATTATAAAATAAGGGTGCCTGCTGATTAATTTTATCTTCAGAGGGAAACTTATTGTGTGTTTTGATCTGCATGCTGACTTGCAAGATCGCATTCTTATTCGTTCATATGGGCTGCTGTAATCATATCCTTAATATCTGTACCTAAATCCTGCATGTATGCCTTAAGATGTACCTTTCCGACGATCCTCCTCTGCTAAACTAGTAAAACTATCATGGCGATCATAGAGGGCAATGGAATTGTTTTCTTCATAAAGTTGTATCAGCATGGACTTTCTGGCTGTCTGGCACGACTCTTGCCTTTAGAACAAGAGTCCGAGACTGATTGATCAAGGAAATGAGCCCAATGCGACTCCTGAAAGAAGTTGGAACTAATAAACTTAACTCCTTGATGACAGGTTCACTACTCTTGAAGTCTTGGTGACAGTTGCCGATCCACTGGCATTAGGAATTTCAGCAATGTTATCTTTTGGGGGAAATCTGATTGGAGGTCTGTTAACAGCGCCAGCGAGGCGCAGGAGTGAGGGTGAGAGCTCTCGTTCGGCTCGCTTGGTGTTGATCGAAGATATCTTGGGTCAGTAGCTCGCCTTCCTGCTTGTGCTGATATTTTCGTGCATAAAATTGGTGAAAGATTCACGCTTGCCCCCCTGACTTGCTTGCATCATCAATTGCGTACAGTTCTTCCTTTTCAGAGTTTACACCAAATTTTTTTCTCATCTTTGGGTAGCTGTACAGTTCTTCCTTTTCAGTTGCGTTCTTAGGACCTCATAAATTTCGTTATGCCTTTCTTTTTTCTTTTCTTTTTCGTTTTTTTTAAATTTTATTGAGCCAGTCCGTAAGACCCGCACCGCGCACCTTCTCGGTGCTTTCTTCTAATTCAGGAAAACAAGATTGATGAAGATTTTGCATATGTACTGCACCAGGTCGAGATCCTCTGTAGTAGTGCAGTTGACGTGTGGGGTCAGGTCCACTGCACCCATTCTCTTTGACAATGCAAAGCTCTTTCTGCTGATCTGCAGATACATCATCATCAGGTGGCTAATGGAAGAAAAAAAAATATAACCGCATACGCACGCTTCATTCCCAGCCCGCCACGGCCCAGAAGACCCAGGCCCAACCGCGTTTGAGGAGTCAACTATACTTGCCGGGAACGGAAACGCGCACCGAGTCCAGCCCGAACTTTCCTTGCCATGGCACGCGCTTTTTACCTCCACCGTCCGAATCGGAAAGAGGACACCTCACGTCACCTACCCTATATAATAACGACCTTCACCACGAGTTTGTCCCCCTTCGCGACCTCGCGGACAGAAGAAGAAGAGAGAAAAAGAAAGATTCCCCCGAGTTCGCTCTCCGGAATCCTCCGCCCGCCGCCGCCGCAGTTTATGGATTTCGGAAGGAACGCTGCAGCCCGGACTTGTGAAGCCAAGAGCAGCGTCTCCCCCGTCCCTCCGGTCTGCCCTTCTCACCGGCCCCCTCCACGCCGTGGTTCCGTGAGCTGTGGGTCAACGCCCCCAAATAACACCCTTCTGCAGAGGTACGTACGTGCGCCTACCGGTCTATCTGAATAGTGAGTAGAGACCACGGGGAAAGCTTAAGCTGTGGGCGGCTGGAGCTTGCGTGGTGGATTCCCTGTGCTATCAAATCTGTGCAAATTTCTATTGGATCGCTGTTAAATTTGTAAGGGCTTAGTATTTGGGGGAAGCCAAAGAGGGTCGGACTGTCAGAAAAGTGGATTCGGTAAAAAAGAAGAAGTGCATAGTAGCTTAATATTTGTCTCCGGCGCTACTCGTAGTGAATGTTGTGAAAGAGGATGGCTCTAAATTGATGAAGAACGACTTGGAAGGCATCATAAAGAGTAAATCATTGTTTCATTTATGACTTAATGATTGTTTCCAGCAATTGTTAATCAATAAAGTGGTGGAAACAATCATTAGTAGCAACTGTGACAAAGAAAATAACCTCAAGGCTTATTTTAAACAGGACACTGGTTTGTATTGTGCAGTGTGACAGTTGCCTTAAACAGTTACTACAAGCAAACGTGCATAATCATAGGTCTATTTGGAACTTCTAAAATCACAGGGCTTACTGTCGGACATTCAAGTCAAAGGTCCAATCATTTCTATTGTAACTTTTTTCTGTAACTAATGGAAAGACTCATTGGTACTAATAAGGTTTAATGCGAGAACATATCAGTTTCAACAAAACCTTGTTATGAAAATGAAAAAATGGTGTGGACCATGTTGTTCTTGAACTTAATTATTACTGTTAGTGATATGTTTGTGTTCCAAGATTTGCCACTTTTGAATGTTTTATTATATGGTTGTATTAGATGAAGTGAGTTGACATCTTTGCCCACGTTTTAGGTGGAAATTGGTGGATTTCTCGATTGGTTGAAGGAAGTAAAACAAAGGGGACCCACTACCCAGCGTCCTTTCGGCGAGTGTTGGGGTCTTATCTATTTAAGCTAAAATAAGGCCATTCAAGAAGGCTGTCAACTGTAAACATGTATAGGCCGAAGATCCCCAATTCGGGGTGGGCTGCTTTCGATCGCAGGTTGCGTGGCACAGCTGATGCAGGCGATGATGTTGATGTCAACTCATTTCCTGCTCTCTCGGGTTCTAGAGGCTCCAGTTCTGCCAGCAGCTCAGCTATAGGAAATAATAATATGCCAAAGGCAAAGCCTTTTGCATCAGTGATTCGCCCCCCTGTTGAATTTGCAGTTGTTGGTAATGAAAACGGAAATAGGCATTTGACTGATCACATGGTGAGAACAAATTCTGGTGTAAACTCTGCATCTGGTAACAAAATTAAGCTCCTGAAGGATGCTCATAGTTGGGCCGACAGTAATTTAATTGAGGACATATTGGCTGGCGTGGATAATGATGTTGGCCAGGCATCTGTTTTGCTGAAATCCATGGTCGCTCCTGACTTTATGCCAAGGGGGGATAGAACAACTGGTCAACCTCCTTTTGAGATGAATAAAGCACATGGTTCAGTGTCAGGAAACACTATAGCAGAGAATAAACATTCAAATGAATCACAACTGTTGCCACCGCAAATGAATTTAATCTCTATACCCCAGGAGCCTGAATTAGAAGAGTTTGATGATGATTACTTAAACCACCGGAAAGATGCATTGAAGATGATGAGGTATATTGCAAACCCTTATTTATGTTATGGGTTTCACTAGCTTATGCATATCAGAGTAGGCTGCATTCATGCAAACCCAGACAAATGTAGGTCGAATAAATGCAAACTTTCGTAGCAACATACTTCTGTAACTCATGTCTTGCATCAGCATGATGGTCAGAATCTGAGAGACAAGATTAGCTAACTTTGACCCCTTGAATGTGCCGCACTCCTGACGTTGAGTCTTTTCGTGTGAAACTGACCCATTGTATTTCCTTTTGGTCATAGGGCTGCCACAAAGCATTCTCAGGCTGCCAGCAATGCATTCTTCAGAGGTGACCATGCTGCTGCCAAGGAACTCTCCCTCAGAGCTCAAGAAGAGCGGTTGGCTGCTGAAAAGTTAAATAATAAGGCAGCAGAAGAAATATTTCATCTCAGGAACAGCAACAATAACATTTGGAAGATAGACATGCATGGTCTACATGCATCAGAGGCTGTAACTGCATTGGAGAGGCATCTTCACATGTTAGAGTTCCAGCCACCAGGGAATAATCCAACTTCAACTGATGAATTAGATAAGTCTGAACCCACAATTGCTGTCCCAAATGAGGTGGCAGCAGAGAAAGTGGTGGTGTTTCTTCGCCCTAGACAGTCTGTCTTAGAGGTGATCACAGGTAATATATTGCCCTCTATTAACTTATTTGTTAATTACTCGAAACTTCTTGTTACCGCAATCACTGCCACATGAGGGCATCACTACTCTTTTGTAGCCGTACCTTGTGTAAGCAACACCAGATTAAGCGAGATCTTATTGTTTTGCATCTTACAGGGATTGGCAGGCACAGCAAAGGACAGGCTTCACTGCCTGCTGCAGTCAGGGGCTTCCTTATTGAAAATGGGTACCGATTTGAGGAGCTGAGGCCTGGTGTTTTCTCTGTTTGCCCTAAATTTCGCCGCGGGTAAACCTGTGCAAGACTGAAACCATTCCATCAAGTTCCGTTGTTCGGCAAATAAATTTCTGTGAAATGTGCTGTCAACGAAATAGAACGTAGAAACTTGGGCAACTTGTAGTTCGTGTATCTTGAATGTGGGAACTAGGCGTCGACCAGTTGGCTAGTGATGCGCTACCAGCTGCGCGCCCAGCCTTTCACCATCGTCCGAGCCTTGTGTTCCGCAGGGTGCGTGCCTGATTTTAGTTTTTCTTAACAAATTGTCGTAGGGGCTAGTCCGTATGGGTCTCCTTTTTTGTTGTATCTTGAATGTAACAAGTTTTACAGATACTAATGTTATTGTGTAGCCACCTGACAAGAGATGCATAATTGTATGTAACTATACACAGGATGACAATCAAGGCCACAATGTACTGTTATTTTTGCTTACTGCTGCAACCAAGGCTCCTGATTACTCTATGATTTGAATGCCTCAGAATTTCGCTTGGCAGTTTTTTCTATCTTTTGCCCTATGCAAAACATTGCATTGGATCATGTGCAGTGCAATAAAAAATAAGAGGAGAAGAAAAGAAGTGAAAGAAGAAGAAAGCAAAAAAAAAACTTAGGTTCTTTTAGGAAATGTCATCATGGCTTAGCTTTATTTCGCACTTCCTCCGTTCCATAATGTAATGCATATAGATTTTTTGAAAACTCAAACCTCACAAACTTTGACCAAGTTTGTGGAGGAAAACAATTACATGTAGAAAGCCAAACATATGTCATTAGATTCGTCATAAGATGTAGTTCTATTTTTATTTTTTTTGGTATTATAGATATAAATAGTTTTCTCTGTAAACTTTATCAAAATTTGCAAAGTTGACTTCTCAAAAAATCTATATGCACTGCATTAGGAATGGGGCAAACTAGGGTACATCATTTAAGTTAAGAAAAAGGACACATCATTCAAAAACCAACCGGTAATAAACCGGGGAGGATTCTTCGTCCACAAACCCTAACCATACTACCTAACTCGTGAGCAACACGGTTTGGAAAAATGTTGCACAATAGGCAGGAGCCCATTCAGATTGGATCCGAGTGGAAATTGGTGTGGACTCCTAGTGGGCCAAGTGTCGAGCCTGCGTCGGAGGTGTATATAAAGGGGAGTGAGGTGCACCTTTTATGTTTGATATTTTTCTCCCTACCACAACCGCCGCCACTCCCAATGCCCCTATGCCTTGCAACCAGACCTAGCAGTCCGCAGCCCGACGCTACTCCTCGTACGGGTGGATACCTTGGAGGTATAGCAATTGGTTCAGAACCTTCTAAACCAATTTCACTTTAATTTACTTACCTTCTGAACCTTAATTTACTTACCTTTTGAATCAATTTCACTTTAATTTACTTACCAAACTTTTAATCAAAATATAAGGTAATTCATCGTCAGAATTTGATGAACATTTATTTATACAATCGCATTATTATTGACAGGTAAATCACAAATTAACGTATTAGAATATTTATATCCCGTTGAAACGCACGGGCATTGTTCTAGTCAAACCAACTAAAAAAGCTTGACACACCAACATAAACACATCAGATCCGAATAATCGGATGTGCGAGGACAAAAAACTCTAACTTCATAACACCGCCAAAAAAGAATGACAGTACTTTTATTCTTAAAAAATACAAAAATCACTAGATGTTGAAGAGGAACATAAAAATCTTGAAGATGCGAAGTCCCCCTAGCTCGCAGCGCTAAGATGGCAGCCGGAGGCGAGGTACCCAAGATCGTTGGCGACAGCTGTTGCTGCGCCGTTCATGAAATCCAACGTCGTGCTAATTGATTTTTACTAGGGAGTCTCCTCTCACTTCTATTCTTTCCTCTATCCACCTTCTAGTGTAAGGGTAAATCAGTTCGTGGGCTTTGGTGAGTATATTTTCGCCATGACTTTTCCTTGAATTGCTCGAGGGGATCGAAGGATATAACATATATGTATATTTTCGCCATCTTCTACCTTCCATAATTCACATGTAGCCTTTTCTGAAGGTTTGAATTTCATATCATATGTTGTGCCAAATATAAAATGAGCTGTTTGTCAAGGTTGCATCAAAATTTACCATCTGGAAATATATAGGGTGTAGAACTCTGACATACAAAAATGAGTTTTTTTTTTGCAATAAAAATGGGTTATTCTCGATAGGACGCCAAACTTGTTTCCCAGTAGGGTCCTGTTAAAGTACAAAACCGCATAACTCTTTTCTTTAGTCACATTCATTTTTCACTAGGCAAACCAGTGTATTTGCTTTTGGTTTTCCTTGTCACTCTACCAATATCGTGACATCGCCTCCTTAATTTTCTGGCAAAATAAAGTCCTAAATTGACGTTACCTTTAGAGGGACTGTAAAGTAATCTTTACGAAAGGAATTGAGAGGGAAAAAACGAAGAGAAGATAAAACGGGAGGCACAGCGGTTCATTGTTCAGGAATTTGCCACGTGGCTACAGATTTTACGACACGCTCTGTGGCCGCCGTCCGGTCGATGCCATACAGAAACCCTGCGTACTGGGCCCAGGTGTCAGTGAGACACACCCACTGCTCGCTCCCTCCCCCGAAACTGTCCACGCCTCCACGGAGCTCCGAGCAGTCGGAGGCAGGCAGCGATGGCCTCGCCGGCGGTGGCGATGCGGCGCCCGTCCCCCACCGTCCTCGCCTCCGCCCCTCGCCGCCGTCCCCGCCGTCACGTGAGTGCCCACTCCCGTCGCTCCCGTGGCGCCCGCCGGCCGAAATTGTTTAGGCCCGTATCTGCGCCTTCTGATTTGGTGTGTCGGCCTAATAATTTCCGCGCTTTGATGGCGGAATTCTGTGCTTCGATTGTGGAATGTCAAATCCTCTTGGAGCGATCCAGCTAGTCCAGCAGAGTTTGACTACCGTTGTCGAGTCAGTAACATTAGGGAATCGGTTGCTCTTGGATTGGCTCCACTTAAAGTGAGTGGACAGGACCATTACGTGTAGGCTTGAGGTTAGTAGGATTTGGTTTGTGTGATAATAAGCGCGGTGAAACTGGCAGTTAGAGAGTTGTTCCTGTCACATTATATATATATATATATACATAAAACCAATACTGATATGATGACTGTTTCCGATTTAAGTATCTACACCCTTATGAACACGGTGTTCTATTAAACATTAGAGAAATGAATCATGTACTCCCTCCGGTCCTTTTTACTCTGCATATTAGGTTTGTCCGAAGTCAATCTCATCCAATTTTGACCAAGTTTATATAAAAAATTATAGACATTCACATAACAACACCAATATCATTAGATTCATCTTGGAATATATTTTCATATTATATTTATTAGATATTATAGATGCTAATAATTTCTAATATAAATTTGGTCAAACTTAGCAAAGTTTGACTTTCGGCAAATCCAATGTGCAGAGTAAAAAGGACCGGAGGGAGTATACACTCCGATCCGTCTACAAATGATATCCATTCTGGAATTTGTGTAATTCTTGTCCAGTTTGATGTTTCTTATTTTGTGCCAAATTCTGTTCCCAAGCCTTTGCTTATTCATTTCATCCACAATGATTTGCAGGAGTATTCACCTTCCAACATGGGCTCCCCAAGCTCGGCTTCACGCTTAAAAGTTACTGCACTTTTTGGGTGGATCAAGGGAGATAGATATTCGAGGACTCGTGAATTGATCCCTTCTGCTGAATCGTACACTCTCACAGGGTCAGCCTCAGAGGTGTTTCTGTTTTTCTTGAGTCAACTCTTTTTCCAGGACTTGTGCGCCTGATTCATGGCTTTCTTAACCATTTCTTGATTTTAGGTGGACACAAAGCCACGTGAGGTATCGATTTCTGTTGTCTCTTCTATCATGGACATACCTCCGGCAGAGTGGGATGCATGTGCAGTTGATTCAGTTGAGCCTGAAAAGTTTAATCCTTTTCTTACACATGCATTTCTCTCAAGCTTAGAGGAATCGGGTTCTGCGGTGAAGGTGAGCATATAAAGCACCATTTCTTGATTCCGTACACCCACTATCAGACTTTATACTCATTTCATGGTTCATTTAGTCGTGTTAATATACTCCCAGAAATTTCAATACCTAATATCTCTAACTTTTGTTCTATCCCAATAAGCATGGGCCCTACAATTTATAATTGTTATGAGCCTCCTTGAAACTGTCATGTCCTGTACTCATTTCAGGAAACAGGGTGGTTACCCCTGCATGTTGTTGCACGGGACGAGAACGAAAATATTTTAGGTGTTATTCCGCTTTACCTTAAAAGGTTTAACATCATTAACACAATATCACTACCGTTTCCCTAATTTCTGTACACTTCCCTTCATCTCGTTCATTGGCTGAACAACCACAATGTGCATTTGCAGCCATTCTAGGGGTGAGTTTGTATTCGATCAGTCATGGGCGGAAGCTTACCACAGCTATGGACTTGAATACTATCCAAAGTTGCAGTCTTGTGTCCCTTTTACTCCAGTAACTGGTCAAAGAATATTACTTCGGAATACATCCTACCGGGATCAAGTTTTTGATGCTTTAGTAAAAGCTTTGAAGAATTTGGCTACCAAGGTAGTGAAGTCAGAATTCTAGCAATATATTGTTAACAGTCTCTTGGCTGCCGAATAATTGTAGCAAAAGTTACAAAATGCTATTGTATGGTTGTGCTTTGCTTCATATGGCAATGGCAATATGACATTTTGATATTCAATAGGAATCATTACTCATCAATTTATGAATCAGTTGTCTTTTCATTTACTCTAATTTTGTTGTCATTTCCAATGAATACAACAAGCCACCAGGTTTAGTTCACTGAATTGGAAGGCTCTGTTGTCTTCTTGCAGCTAATGTTTCGAAATCGATGCTTTGTCTTTATTGAATTGTCTAACAGAGATAAGTGAATGAGAGTTTTATAGTCAGAGTCTCTTTAGACCTGCTGAATCTTCATGGTGTTTGCTAATTTCGATTTTGGGGTATACAATGTTATAATAGCATGTAATTTGCCTATACATTTTTTTATTTCATGGATAGCTTCTGTGACTCTTAAATAGGTGGAAACCCTCCGATCCACTGGACGAATTGACAATCTTTTGTTTTCTGCTGCATTTCAGCTGAATGTGTCATCACTGCATATAACTTTTCCATCTGAAGGTGAATTTAGCAAGTTGAAGGATAGTGGATTGTTGCAAAGGATTGGGCTGCAATACCATTGGACAAACCGGAATTACAAATGGTACGTTAACATGAGATTTATAGAACTTCTGGATTGCAGTGGTTTAAAGTGCTCTTCTGACCACATAAGGCTATGACTCAGGGCCCACATTTAGTCATAAGCACGGCCTGGTAGACATATTAACAGGATTACATCACAAACAAGGGGCACCTACAATTTTCATCACAATAATGCAACCTCCAGGATTTTCTTTTCAACAACCTTCCACACTTGTTAACATATCAAGATCCCAGATTGTTGATAACTTGATATACCTTTTCTTTCATTTTATCTGGGAGTTTATTTGGGCAGTGTGGTGTTCAAGCTAGTAATACAATCTTCTCAGACATTTCTTGGCGGTTATGATATTGTTTCCCCCCTGTTTGGATTTTTACATCTGCATGACCATCCCAATGGAATAGTTGATGTCGGCAGATAATTGTAGATAAGAGCTTACATGCAAGAAATGCAAGTCCCTATGTTAAAAGTATAAACATTCTACCTTGGGATTTACGATCATGCCATTGCCCTCATTTGCTACTTTTGGAAATTTTATGAGCTTACATTCTACTGATTATGTGATTATGATATATCAATATTTACTGATATCTCTTTGTTCCACCCTTCAGTTTTGATGATTTTTTGATGGATTTGAAGCAGCCCAAACGGAAGAATATCAGACAAGAACGTAAAAAGGTTTGCCTTTGTTTTGGATTCCCTTTTCAAATTTTGGATATAAATAACATTTATATTTTTATCCTGCTTTTCAGATTCCTGCTCAGAACTTAAAAATGAAGCGCCTCCGAGGAGATGAAATAAAGGTACTTACGGTGCTCAGCTGCTTATTTGTACTCAGTATTAGTTTTCTTGACATCATCAGATACTTCCAGAAATGCCTGCTCATCCGCCTTTCTTTCTGAGGCACTTCAAGTTTATTTCACAAAACAGTTGCAGATTTTACCAACTTATAATGGTTTTCCTTCGCATTGCAGAGCAGCCACTGGGACACCTTCTATAAATTCTACCGTAACACAACTGATAATCAGTTTGGTCCAATAACACTCTTTCCTTGTAATTTACTTTCTGTATTTTCCATGTTAAACAATTCCCAAGTGGTTCTTTCCTGAACAAATCACAAGGTTTCTCCAAATAGTTGTCTATCTTCAACAGATTTTTACCAATGCATGTGTCACTGTGCAATAAGAGCTTGAAACTAATTAAAGCAATAACAGCTGGCAAAATGCTTTTAATTGGTAAATAGTAGTGCATATAATTGTACTTTGATTGGACGCACAAAGTTCTAAAAAATCACCATCATTGAATCATCCCCCCCCCCCCCCCCCCCCCCCCCCCACACACACACACACTCATTTTTGCTCGTATGACCCACAGAATATTTGTTGGTGGGTACTATTTGAATTTGTGGTACTTGCATAGAAGTTGTGTGACGTAATTTTTTCACTTATATGATAAGTTTGTTTGCAGCTGGGGCAGAGCATACTTGACGCGGGAGTTCTTTCACCTTTTGGGAGAAAAGATGGGCGACAAGGTAATGCTAATTGTTGCTGAACATGATGATAAAGTTGTCGCTGGAGCTCTTAATCTTATTGGAGGTGATACATTATATGGCCGCTTATGGGGATGCCTACCAGATGCCCATTTCCCCAATTTGCATTTTGAAGCTTGCTATTACCAGGTAATTCACACATCTTTGTACAATAATGTATACTGTATTAACTGAGAACTAATCTGTCATGGTAATACTGTTCCCAACTTTCATCGGGACATGCTTATTCGACCATTCTGCAAAAAGGTAGAGCTGTCTCAAATGATGGGATGGCCAGTTCATAAGAATCAATTTCCTGTAGAAGATTGACTTCAAAAGTCTCTTATATTTGTAGTGGACATATTATATCTGACTGTACTCTGAACAATGTGGAGACACATGTGGTTCTTATAGAATATTTATACGTTCAGGCAATCGAAGCGGCCATAGAACTAAACCTGAGTAAGGTGGAAGCTGGTGCCCAGGGAGAGCACAAGATCCAGCGTGGTTACCTCCCTGTTACAACTTACAGCTGCCACTACTTCTTAGAACCTGGTTTTGCGACAGCTATAGGAAATTTTCTTGTACATGAGACAGCTCAGGTATTCCACTTGAATACTCAATCAGTTACCAGAGATTATTCAAAATATATTCCCTTAAATGTCACTTAGCCATCTTTTTTTGACTAAACGCTTTTGAGATCTTGTGGGTTTCAGCTCAAGTCTACCCCAACTTGTTTCGGACTAAAGGCTTTGTTGTTGTGACTTAGCCATCTTTTTGTGTTTTCAATATATGCCTCCTATGGATTTGTAAACCGCTTTCCTAAATATATTGCATCCACAATTGCTACTCAGCCATCTGCATGCATAGTATCTGCAATTACTTAGTGTTATGTCATCCGAAAGCCGAACTCATAGCAGAAGACTATTATTGCGTCCTTAATTGTGAAATGTAAACATGGTACCCTGTTTTCGATAGAACCATTCCAGTGTTATGGCTTTATGTTATGATGGCTGATAAGCCACTACTGTGCGGATTGATTGCTCTTAAGTTTGCACTGTGTAGAGCATGCATCACCATTAAACTCCCATGTAATTCTTCGGTGGACAGTTATGCATTCTGCTCCCTCTCTCACATTGAGCTTCAGCTTTTGGAGCTAATAAATGCCAAACAATAGCGGCTACTGCTCTTGGAAAGGAGTGTATGCTTTCCTGCACACTTAAAAAAGGTGTATGTGTTAATATAGTAACTAGAATTTAATGATAACACTTGTCTAAATATGCATTTTCCACATAAAAGAATACTGGTGCCGTGTATCGACCCTTCGACATTTCTTTTCTAAATTAATACTCGCGCGCAAAAGTAAAAACGAACTAGTAAATTTCAACTTTTCCATCTTAGAAATATATTAATCATTATAGACTACCTCCATTTCATGATGTCATGAGTAATTCTATGTTTTCTGACAAATAATACTTGTATACTTTTATCTCCATCTAGCATGTGTCCACTCTTTTGAATTTAGGGACAAATAGTAATAGAGAAAGCTGATTTTTATGCTGCTCCTTCATTTTATTAGAATCCTTCTATTTTCCAATAGGTGCTTATCCATCAGGTACTGTTGCTGACAATTCCAACTAATGTTTTCTTGTTTGCGTTGATATCAGGTTAAGCATGTCATCAATGTCCTGCATGAATCAGGTCCATACAAGGAAGACATATTGAAAGAATTTGCACCTCAACCAGATGGTGAAATGTAGAATGGCAGAAGGAACTTGCACCTATGCATACAACCATAAAATACAACAGTAGCAGTAGGAAGACGGGCAACCCATGCCGCAGGAGGCAATATTGTTATTTCAATGGCTTGGATCCTCACCCACCTTTGTACATTATTATTACTAGGCATGTAAATAGCAAACATTTATCTGGAATCATCCAATAGAAAGGTCCCATCTGAAAGCAAACATTCTATCGCGCAATTTCGCTGTCTGAACTACCGCATGAATGCAATTACACAATCCGGGAGTACAATACATAGACGGTATAGACCTGACCTTTGAGACCATACTAGGGTGTCTGCATCATCTTTTTCTTTTCTCATCAGAAGATCTGGTGCTACTTTTAAGTCAGCTTGTGCTGTTCTTTTCTCATGAGATCTGATGAACTATTGAAACAGGTGAGCAGTCGCCCTCAACCAAGTGAAAGGCGAAGAAAAGTTCCCTGGATGTCACATCAGTAGATCAGCCAAGATCCAAGCCAAAAGGGACATCAGATACTGCCTGCCTCATTGTGCGTTTTGTACAAGGATGGATACAAGGGGTTCTTCCTCGACTCACCAGCCCAACAAGGCCAAGAACCGACGCCCGCCCGGTTAGAATCTCAAAGCAAACGAATCTACTACCTAAAGCTCCATCCATGGTTGTTGAAACATGGAGGTTCACTGCTCACTCATAAGCTACGACACAAGAGCTACTCCTCCTTGCAGAGCTGCAGCATGTCACTGGACCGCGGCACCATCACCTCAGGTAGGAGAGGAAGCAGCCGTTGGACCATCTGTGCAGGAGCTCGCCGACGCACAGGATGGCGTAGACCAGCAGGATGAACTTGAAGAGGAACGGGAAGTAGTGCGAGAGCCCGGCGCTCGACGAGTGGAGGACCTGAAAGAAACACAACAGCAAGCGAAGATGATGATGAGTCCTGGAACATCAGACGGCTAGACGACGGTGCGGTAATAAGATGGAGGTCGGGGTGGTGACGTGCCATGGCAATATCGGTGAGGTGTGCTCGCCGTCGCAGCGACGACGACGTGCCATCGACAGCAGCTATATGGTCCGCGCTCTTGCTCACAGTGCTGCATGGAGGGTCCTTGGGTTTCGCGTTCGAGCAGCTCCTCAGGCGCGGCACATCCTTGCTCTGAAGAGGCTTGACGATGTAATCTTCAGCACCAGCCTTGAGGCATCTGTCCCCAGCAAAAAGTTAAGGCGGTTACTATCAGGTATCAGCTGCAGGATTCTGTATAGTACAATCAACAGGTTACAAAGACACAATGAATGCACTGAGAAAAGCAGAGATCTCCATGGGATGTTCAAAATTCACTGATACTTGATACATAATGGGAGGAGCAAGGACAGGCAGCATAATGAACTGACTGCAGCGTATTTACTGAAGCAGCAAGCACTGTGGCTACGAATCCATGTTATTAACTGAGCTTTAGACCCATGATGTACTGTCTGCCTACTGTCGCAGCAAAGGCAACCTTTTTTGCCCCCACCCCCATTGCTTCATCGACTTTGAACAAAAATGGATGCTCGAGTGAAGGAAAGGGGAAACAAAATCGAGGCTCACCTGCTGATCCTCTGGGGCTCGTTCTCCGACGACATGACGACCACCGGGATAGGCTTGAGAGGACTCATGGCCTGAAAACGTCCATGGAAATTAGTAATGAAATCTGGGAGCATTGGACATCTTCTTTCATATCACAAATGTGAAGAAAAAATGGGCACGTATGCAGTGAGATGTGCACCTTGATGGCCTTGAGGAGGTCGTAGCCGGTCATCTCGGGCATGCAGTAGTCAGTGAGCACCATGTCGACGGCCTGCTCCTGGAGACAAACACCACAGGTGAAAGAAAACAATCAGTACTACTAGCAGATTATTATTTACCCTGCTAATCCAAGCAACACCTTTCTCCAACCGTGCCTTAAACTAGTGCTCTCATGTCCTGTGGCTACCAGACAGCCTCGGCAGGCCGCTGTAAGACGGCGAGTTTTTATCCGTTTCCCCCCATAAAAAAGCGGCGGCCTTTTCTGGCTCTCGTCCTCCCCTCAAGAACACAAAACCCTCACGCGCATGCGCATGCGCGAGCCCGCCCCTCCCCCCGTACGGTACGGCGGCCCACCGACAAGTGGCGCGCCGCCATGGTGCCAATGGATAGCCAAAGTGGGGAAAATAAAAGAAAATAAGAAGCAAGTCCTGCTTTGCAGCTGGTGAAGTACTGAATGCGAGGCGATGTGCCATGGACAGGGCGGATGGAATTTGTTGGTTACCTTGCCGTCCTTGAGCCCCAGGAACTCCATGGCCTTCTTAGCGCTGTCCACGGCGATGACTGCATGACGTTGTTAAGATTTTAGTACAGAGCAACCGTGGCAGCAATGGGGAAGGAAAGGAAGATTAATTATGGGGCGATGACGATCGATTATGCTCTCTATCTGCAGTTTGCAGTGCACACATGCTGTTCAAGAGAAGGCACGCGCATGGGCCGAGCAAATTAACAGAGCAAAAGCATGGGCGGCAGAGGAAAATTGAATAGCCGCGCCATTGAAGAGAATTCAATCTAAAGAAAAGGCATGGAAGGGAAGGAAGGGAGCTGACCGTGGAAGGAGCCGGCGAAGGTGTTGCTGCCGAGCACCAGCTCCACCACCTTCCTGTCGACCGGGGAGTCGTCCACCAGCAGCACCCTCGTCACCCCCTCCGCGCCTCCTCCTTGCATCTCCCTCTCCTCTCCTCTCCTCTCTACCAGACAAACTCCAGCAGCAGCAGCAGGTCCTCGGCCCTCCTACCAGTGGTAAGAAAGATACTAGATGGAATTATGACTGCGAGTGCGAGGCGTTGCACCGGAGTGAGATGAGGTGAGGTGAGGTGAGGTCAGAGGCGGCACCGAGAATGGGCTTTTAAGCAGCCGGGCGGGAGGTGGGAGGGAGTACGAGCATTTGATTTGATGACCCGGCGCACCTGCAGGCCAGTGATGAAGCCTCCTCTCCTCCCCTCCCCTCCCCTCCTCTTCTTGGGGGTGACCGCGAGCGTGGGAGAGAGGGAGAGAGAGGAGGAGTAGTGGGCCCAGGCCGCGCGCGCGCGGGGCCCGCCGGCGGTGGCCAGCTCGTGGGGCACGGGAAATGCTTTCTTTCCCCTCCCCCTCCTCTAGATTTTGCTGTCGGGGAATCTCTCCACCCCCTCCCCTCCCCTTTTCTCCCTTTTCCCCGGCCCGTTCGACACCACCAGAGAATCGCCACCGGCGGTACGACGGCGATCCGCGCGTCGTGGCGCCACGCGTTGCATCACATCATATCATACCATCGGCCAGCAAAACCATTCTCGTTATCTTAGCGTTGGTGATTATTATGTTCGCTCGTAGTACTAATTGAAAACCATTTGACCCGCGCGGGGTCCGATCGCGGGCATGATCGCGCCACGGCGCCGAGGGGCTAAACAAAGTCAGCACGTGGATTCGGCGCGGGATACGTCCCAACCGTTTCCTGCCTTGTTTTTTGCTTTTCCTTATTATCATGGCGCTGGCTGGAGATGTTTATTCGCATGTCTGTGCCAACTAAATCATGCTCTCGTGGATGCGTATCCTGCGGATTATGTATATATATGTTTCTGCTGCTTCAGTGCTGGCCGCGGATATGATGATGGTATGGTGTGCACATGCTAGTGGTGATATATGCATATAACCAGATAAGACACTGCATCTTTGCTTTGCTCCGCCCTGTCTGTATCCAGCTAAATATATAGCAAGTGGATCAAGTATGGATCATTCGCAGCAACAACAACAGTTAGCTGCAGGCTAGGCATCCCCTAATCGACTCTTCGACTTTGAAGTGAATTTCAAGAGAACTTCCAGCAGCTAGCGGGATTTACTACAGACAAGCAGAGATGGCAATCTATTTACATGAAGAAACTTCCTCGCTTGATCCATGATCGTTCGCTATTAGCAAAATGAATAAAACACAATAGGTATTTCGTCACCTCCAAATGATTACGTCAGCATACATGTGTCTTCGTTGCTCCGGGTTTCTCACATCAAAACCATTTGCTTCAAATGGGCGATTAGGGTTGTGGGCTTGAGCCAGTGCTGCTACTCTGGGCGGCTCCCCTGATGAGAGTGCGCCAAGGTTGGCTACATGGGGCGGACCTGAAGAGGGGGTTGTGGAAGATCCTTGGCTCCTGCTTCTGATATCTATGAATGACATGCATGTCAAGGGAGAGGGTCGTGGAAATAAGCAGAGGGAATGGTGGTGCCCGAAGAGATCTCGACAATGTTGAAAGTGGTTTTACCCAGGTTTAGGCCCCCCGATGCGTAATAACCCTATGTTGTGCCTACCTATCTTTACTAATCAATGAGGGAGATTAAAATGGTGTTTTACTATTTATTGAGTAAGTTACAGATATGAGGCTCCTGCGTGGTCTTAAGCTTTTGACGGGGCTCCGTCTAGCCCTTATATAGGTAAACGCCGGCAGGTAGTTTGGTAGCTATCTTTGGTAGAAATAAGACTGCAGTTTCAAGTGGAAAACATATTGAAACAAAAAAAATCGTATCGACATGTGAGAAAAAAAATCATCTTGTAGTTGTATACCACTTCAGCCCAAGGCATATACACTTTTGGTCTAATGTAGTCCTATCCAACAAAAACTTAACTCTCTCCCAATTTTGTGACCCTCGTCTCTCTCACTACACGCCTCCCGGGCTCCCATTCCCATCTTCCACGCCTCCTTGCATCTACTTTGGAGCGGTTTGATTGTGTTTGTCTCTATGGTTCAAGGGTTTTTGAGTTTCAGGAAACTTTCTCTTTTTATATCCAGGTCGACATTGCATTTGCTCCGAAATAGTTTTTGAATATATCTACTTTGGTATTCATTTTCAGGATTTCCCGTGCTTGTTTCTCCTTCCGTTTAAAGATGCGGAAACAAATGTGGTGCACTTGGCTATGTCAAGTGCATCATCTGAGTCTTGACCCAATTCACTTGAAGCCGTGGTGGGTGGTGTTGACATGAAGGCTCGGATCTGGCTTAAGTTTTTGAGATTGATTGTTTCTCATTTAAAATCTTCTTCCAAAAGTCAGACTCATTAATATTTTCAAAAGAAGATAGGAGTATAGTCATTTGACAAGGGTCAGAAGTGTCAATTTTCACATAAACACCGGTGTTAGGAGTAGGTTTGAACGTTGGCGTGGTGGAGGGGCATCCTCCCCATGGACCTCGAATGACGAGGCCGACTTCGACAGGGTGTGCTACTGCTACTAGTTCAGGTCAGAGGAAGATTTTCCGACATGACTAGGCAGACAGGCTCCTTCGTAGCTGCGCCGAATCCCTCGGACGCGACCTCCCGGACTGCGACGGAAGCAGCCTAGCCGCACCCAACACGCACGCATGAGATCTCTCTCTCTCCCCGGCTGGTCTAAGATTGACTGGCGTCCGTAATAAAGTAGCACCACCGTGCACGTACGCGCCCCGCAGATCGCTTCCAGCACGCAATAAAACGTTGGCAGACAGCGTATACGTGACGATCTGACCTGAGCTGAGCTAGCGTATCCCGGACCCGATCCTCGTGTCATGTATGGCATGGGCGCTGTACCTGTACGTACGCGCCTGCCTGCTCTCCCCAGGCCAGCACCGTATCCGGACGCAGGCGGCGGGAATGGATTGATCCAGCGACCCGCATCAAATGGCCGGCCGTGGCTTCGGGGCGTGGGCTGTGGCGTGTTGGCGACATGCGCATGTCGGCTTCCCAGAGGTCGGAATAACCCGTAGCCCTACGAGACCGGCCTCTTGGTTGGGCGGATCTACGCTGCTGGGCTCTGTGTCTGTAGGCTGTAGCACTCGCACTGGACTGAGCGCGGGCAGAGCAAATCTGCCTCTGATGCATGGTTGTCTTAAATGAGAGCGCAGAGGGAGGGAGGGAGGGAGAAGATCCACTGGCGAGGTGGCATCATGGCATAGCAGGGCTGCTCATTCATTCATTCATTCATTTTTTGACGCAGACATTCTTTAACTGCCGTGCGTGGGAAGCTGGGAACGTGTCGCGCCTTTTGCCCGATCGCCGTCTCTGTCCCGCGAAGATCGGCCGTGGGCCACCGAGCATTCAACCATAATATCCGCCCTCTGATCTCTCTCTGAGATCTTATGGGTGAACGTGTGGGTTTTGGGAGCATCTGTTTGGCGACTGATTTGAACCTCCTTAAAGAAATCGGCACCGATGAGCCCAAACTTCGAGCCCACATATGTTAATCTTCATTCAGGGGTCTGTATGTTGCATAGGAGAGGAAACATAAGAAGGCAATATTTAGAGTAATCCTAGCAAAGTCATCGTATCAAGCCAATCTTAGATCATCTACAGCCGGACTTTGCAAATTCAGCCCCTCAAACGTCCGTGAACACGTCCGGACGTGTTCGCGGACACTGACCGGGCACGCCCCAATCACGCCGTTCACATCGGTGTCTCTCATATCCGAACTCCTATATGCATACTATAGCATGCAACGTTGACCAAACTACGTAGATCATCTCCGGACATAAAAATTGCACAATAGTTCTCCAAAAAATCCATCAAAGTTCACACAAACGACAAACAACTATATACTACATCTAAAACTTGAAATTAAAATCAACTTCACCACTTCTGGGCCGGCCCTTTCCCCTTCTAGTCGCCGTCGTAGTTGTACCCGTCTTCGGTTGGTGGAGGAGCGTCCGATTCGTCGGAGCAGGAGCCGTCGTCAGAGGAGGAGGAGGAGTCGACGATGACGAGGCCCTTGAGGCGCTGGACGGCCTGGTCCTGCTGCCCCTTGAGCTTGGCCAACCAAGCCGCCTCCTTCGTCTTCTCCAACACCTCCCGCTAGGATTGCTCGATGGCAAGTCGAAGAGCCTTGGCGTTCTCCCGGTGGAGACGTCGAGCGTTCATCTCCGCCGTCGTAAGCGACCGATGTCGGTGTCAAAATCGGCGGATCTCGGGTAGGGCGTCCCGAACTGTGCGTCTGAGGATCAATGGTAACAGGAGACAGGGGACACGATGTTTACCCAGGTTCGGGTCCTTTTTGATGGAGGTAATACCGTACTTCCTACTTGATTGACTTTGATGAATATAGGGGTTACACGAGTTGATCTACCTCGAGATCGTAATGGCTAAACCCTAGGTGTCTAGCCTGTATCTACGGACTAAACCCTCCGGTTTATATAGACGCCGAAGGGACCTAGGGTTGTACATAGTCGGTTTACAAAGAAAGAAAACTACACATCCGATCGCCAAACTTGCCGTCTACGCAAAGGATAGTCCCATCCAGACACGGGGGAAGGCCTTCTATCTTGTATCTTCACGGCCCATCAGTCCGGCCCATGCCACACAGCCCGACCATCCGAGGACCCCTTAATCCAAGACTCCCTCAGTAGCCCCCGAACTTGCCTTCAAATGACGATGTAGTATCCGACTTTATGTCTTCGACTTTGCAAGGCGGGTTCTCCATTATACTTCGGATTGATGATAGTTCAGATCCATATTTTAAATGTCATATCGATTCATTGCCGTCGTCGCCTTGGCTTCCACGTGTCAAACGAATGCGAACGGTCCAGGTACCTTTTACAAATAACCCCTTGACCATGCAGGGATGGAGTCTATTTAAGGAGATTAGATCTCAGATGCCATTCCACACCACGCGGAAATCCTTAGAACTTCCCATAGGAAATCGCCCAAACATGGCCGGCGCTCCTAGCTCTTCTTCACGCCCCCATGCCCTTCAAAAAGGCGACTGGGAAAACTGCTCCGTATCCTGCGCCCATCTGAGTGAACTTCAGACGCAGGGATATCTTCCTCCTGCGGATCTAGTCTCCGTTCGGGCTGGATTAACACCCTTCAATGGCGAAGCCTTGGCGGAGAATTTCCCCAATCCTTCTAAAGAGGAGCGGGTGTGTTTCATTTCCTTCCTTCTAAGAGGCATAGGATTCCCTATCCACCCTTTCCTTAGAGGTCTTTTGGAGTATTATGGCCTCCAACTCCACAATCTGATGCCAGGCTCCATCCTGCACATCGTGAGTTTCGTTGCTCTCTGTGAGCTATTCCTAGGCTGTGAGGCCCATTTTGAGTTATGGCGGAAATTTTTCTGCCTCGTCCCCCGCTCCCAAAAGGGATCTATATTCGAGGTGGGCGACGCCGAAGTATGGCGCATAGCCGGGACAGGATACTTGTCCGGCACTCCGAAGAAGGCATTCAAAGAGTAGCCCTCGGAATGGTTTTATATTGAAGACGTCGTTCTTCCGGACCCAATCCGGTGCGGACTTCCCGAATTCTCCAGTGCTCCTTTAAAGAAACGCGCCAGCTGGCGTCCCCGAAGCCCCGAGGAAGAAGACATTAGAGAGGTCGCGAGATTAGCCATCAAGATCAGAGTGCTTGCCAAACTCCGGGTTGTCCATAATTGAGGTAATAGCGATTTCAATAACGCGATGCGTTCAGCCGCTCCAATCGAGAGGTTTTCCCATGTGGAATTATAATGGGGAGGACGATACCTCCTGTTGTCTACGCAAGGGTCCAGACAATTTTGCCGCCCTGGCCACCATCTTAGCCGATCTTTACAAAGGGGAGAAGGAAGACTTCACTCGCTTGAAATGTCGGGAAGGTTTTTCCATGTATAACCCCATCGACTGGGTGAGTTTAATTATTAGCCTTACTCAATCTTTTTTCAGAGTCATGCTAGTCGAATTTAATCCGGCTACTTTTAATAGGAATGAAGAAAGGTCGTCGAGGGGTTCTACAGCCCCGCTCCGCAGCCAGTGGACCATATTCGAGACCTGGACCCCGGATATGAAGAAGATCCGGATATATTCATAGAACTTAAGGAGGGGGTCTTTTATCAGGCGAGCTACGATGGCACGGAAGTGGTCATTATAGCCGATTACCCCGGCCTTATCCCCTCCTCTCATGTAAGTACCCAGGAGACGTGTCCTTCAAAAGAGTTTTCTCATCGCGCCTCACGCACCATACTGTCTCATGCTCCAAAGGGGCGGCGCTCATCTCGCCGAGCTGTATCAAAGGCGTCATCCAAGAAGGCAACTGCTACCTCTTGAGCACTGCGTTGGTTTTCCCTTGAAAAGGAAAGGGTGATGCAGCAAAGTAGCGTAAGTATTTCCCTCAGTTTTTTGAGAACCAAGGTATCAATCCAGTAGGAGACTACGCGCAAGTCCCTCGTACCTACACAGAAAAATAAGAACCTCGCAACCAACGCGATAAATGGGTTGTCAATCCCTTCACGGTCACTTACGAGAGTGAGATCTGATAGAGATAATAATAGTAAGATAAATATTTTTGGTATTTTTATGATATAGATTGAAAGTAAAGATAGCAAAATAAATGATGATATAAATAACTTGTTGACGGGAGATTAATATAATAAAGAATATACCCGGGGGCCATATGTTTCACTAGTGGCTTCTCTCAAGATAGCATAAGTATTACGGTGGGTGAACAAATTACTATCGAGCAATTGATAGAAAAGTGAATAATCATGAGAATATCTAGGCATGATCATGTATATAGGCATCACATCCGCGACAAGTAGACCGAAACGAATTTGCATCTACTACTATTACTCAACACATCGACCGCTATCCAGCATGCATCTAGAGTATTAAGTTCATAAGAACAGAGTAATGCATTAGGCAAGATGACATGATGTAGAGGGATAGTGTAACACCCACGATGCGGATATATCTCCCACGTGTCGGAGCACGACTTAGAGGCATAATCGCATTGTAGGCAATGTCGCAAGAGAGGTAATCTTCACACAACCCATGTAATGAATAAGGAAAGGGATACATAGTTGGCTTACAATCGCCACTTCACACAAAACATGAATATAACATTACATCAACCAGATACAAACAAGGTCCGACTACGGAACCAAAATAAAAGAAGACTACCCCTAATGCTACAGATCCCCGATCGCCCCAACTGGGCTCCACTACTGATCAACTGGAAACGAAACAACACAATGAACAAGATCTTCATCGGGCTCCTTCTTGAGCTCGGTTGCATCACCTGCACGGTATCATCGGCACCTGCAAACTGGTTTTGGAAGTATCTGTGAGTCACGGGGACTCAGCAATCTCACACCCTCGTGATCAAGACTATTTAAGCTTATGGGTAGGAAAAGGTAGTGAGGTGGAGCTGCAGCAAGCACTAGCATATATGTTGGCTAACTTACGCAAATGAGAGCGAGAAGAGAAGGCAAAGGCACGATCGATAAACTATGATCAAGAAGTGATCCAAGACTACTTACGGCAATCATAACTCCAACACCGTGTTCACTTCCCGGACTCCGCCGGAAAGAGACCATCATGGCTACACACGCGGTTGATGCATTTGAATTAAGATAAGTTTCAGGTTTTCTACAACCGGACATTAACAAATTCCCATCTGCCCATAACCGCGGGCACGACTTTCGAAAGTTCAAATCTCTGCAGGGGTGTCCCAACTTAGCCCATCACAAGCTCTCACAGTCAACGAAGGATATTCCTTCTCCAAGGAAGACCCGATCAGGCTCGGAATCCCGGTTACAAGACATTTCGACAATGGTAAAACAAGACTAGCAAAGCCTCCCGGATGTGCCGACAAATCCCGATAGGAGCTGCACATATCTCGTTCTCAGGGCACACCGGATGAGCAATCCGTACAACTAAAACCAACCCTCAAGTTTCCCCAAGGTGGCGCTGCAAGGGGCTCTAGTTTGGACCAACACTCAGAGGAGCACTGGCCCGGGGGAGGGGGTTAAATAAAGATGACCCTCGGGCTGGCCGACCCGAGGGAAAAAGGGCTAGGTGGCAAATGGTAAAACCAAGGTCAGGCCTTGCTGGAGGAGTTTTATTCAAGGCGAACTGTCAAGGGGTTTCCATTATAACCCAACCGTGTAAGGAACGCAAAATCAAGGAACATAACACCGGTATGACGGAAACTAGGGCAACAAGAGTGGAACAAAACACCAGGCATAAGGCCGAGCCTTCCACCCTTTACCAAGTATATAGATGCATTAATTAAATAAAAGATATTGTGATATCCCAACAAATATCCATGTTCCAACATGGAACAAACTTCAATCTTCACCTGCAACTAGCAACGCTATAAGAGGGGCTGAGCAAAGCGGTAACATAGCCAAACAACGGTTTGCTAGGACAAGGTGGGTTAGAGGCTTGGCTTAGCAACTTGGGAGGCATGATAAGCAAGTGGTAGGTATCGTAGTATAGGCATTGCAATAGAGCGAGCAACTAGCAAGCAAAGATAGAAGTGATTTCGAGGGTATGGTCATCTTGCCTGCAAAGTTCTCCGAGTTGACGTTAGCTTGATCCTCGTAAGCGTACTCAAAGGGCTCCTCGATCACGTACTCGTCTCCCGGCTCTACCCAAGCAAGAACAACAAGCAAAGGGAGACATAATCAACCACTTGCAAGGCACAAGCAACATGATGCAAAACAAGGCATGATATGCGGGATGCGATATGCGATGCATATGCATGATTCGTAAAGGAATGATTGAATCTGGCCTCAACTTGGAAAACCAAGAGTGCCACTGGAAAGAGGAGTTGATTTCGGTCGAAATCGATATAAAGATCACCGGAATCGGATGCACGGTTTGGAAATGACAAGCAAAACAAATATGGCACCGGTCTGCGATTAACAGCACGAGGCCATCTAAATGCATCAAGAACAACAAGCTACAACACTTTAACATGTCAACAAAATACATGGCAGGGATCCACTCAAGATGCTTGACAGCTACGGCTAAATCACTCAATAGCAGGTTCCAACAAGCATGGAAAAAGTGCAAAAGATTACAGGTTACAGACTTGGTGAAAATAACAAGTCAGGAATTTAACATCAGGAAGCAATGTATAGAGCAAGGTAACTACATGTTACAGGAACATATCATGGCAAAGCAAGGCATGGCATGAAGCTACTCAAAGCATACAACAAAAATCCCTTACTGACCATAAGCCAAAAGGGATCAGAAAATACAATGGCAACCATGTGAACATAGCAATTATCGTTAACAGATTCAGACTGAGAAAAAACTGGAACATGGCAAAACAGATATTAAGTAGGCATGTTTACGAGCTCGATGCACTCACTACAAGGCATTGCATGACAATCTAAGCATACACCCAGCAAGTAGACATGGCATAGAAGCTAAACATGGCAAGAACAACAACATAGCATGTACGGATCAACTACAACAAGCTCGGCAAAAATGCTTAACATGTAAACATTCTGCCAGGAACATTTTATAGCAAAAGTAGAGCTCGATTGACTCAAGCTAGGGTGCTCCATATATGAAAACAAAGACATGGATGGATAGAGCACCACAATATCTACAAAACATCCTTACCGATCATGCTCAAAAGAGACACGGATCACTCGGTAGCAACATGAACACATGGCATAAAAATATAAACAGGGCAATGACTTAGAATATTTCTAAGTCCCTGAAATTAGCAACATTGAGAGGGCTACTTTGCATGCTTGTGCTAGTCACCACAGAGATCACAAAAATACATGGCATACACCCCTGTAAAGATGGCATGGCATACTTCAAAACTCATGTAGAGCTCAAGTTCATAGGAGGCACACATCAATCATGGCAAAAATGACAAATGTCCAAATACTGATATGAAACTGAAACTAACAGAAACTAGCACTCTTCCAACAACATTTAGGTCATCAAGATGAGCTCAAATGAACATGATGCAATGAGATGAAATGAAGTACTCGTCGAGACGAAAAATTTGATATGCTACACGCATGAATCGGAGCAACGGGTGCAAAGATATGATGCGATGAAGTATGCATAAAATGCTGGGGACTTAGACGAAAAATTAGACCTCGCGGGAAAAGTCAACCCAGGACGGGGGGATCCGGGACGGGGTGGATCCGGATCGGGATGAAGACATTTGGATCGGGGGAGTGGTGGATCTCATCCCACTCCCCGGATCGGATCTGGCCGGAGTTGTCTCCAGTGAGGGGCGGCGATTTCGGCGATGGCCGGCGACGTGGAAGGCGGCAGCGCGACGAGGAGGAGGCAGCGGGCCGGGCGGGTGCGATGAGTGAGGGGGCGGCGCGCGGTGGCGCAGATGCTGGGCGGCGGCGCGAGAGGCATGGCGGCGGCCGACGGCGGGCATGGGGAGGAGACAAGGCGGCGGAGCAGTGGTGCCGGTGGGAGGAGCCGCGGCTCGGACGTGGGGCGCCCGCGGGTGAGCGGCGGTGCAGCCGGACGGGCTTGGGCGGGCCGCGCCCGGGCTTCGCGGGCCGCGCGGCGCGGGGGAGAGAGAGGAGGCACGACACTGGTGACGTGTCGCGTACTGAGTGGGTGAGGGCGGCGGCGGAGCTGATGTGGCACGCCGTGGTTGGTCGAAGTGAGATGGAGGCTGGACGCGTCCGGCGGGCGCGGAAATGTCCGGCGGCGTGGAGGAGCGGGGCTAGGGTTTCATCTGTGCGAAAATTTCGGGAGGCACACCTATTTATAGGTAGAGGGAGCTAGGAGACTCCAAATGAGGTGCGGTTTTCGGCCACGTGATCGTGATCGAACGACCTAGAAGATGGAGGAGCTTTGGGTAGGTTTTGGGCCACTTTGGAGAGGTGTTGGGCTGCAACACACGCGAGGCCTTCTCGGTTCCTTGGTTAACCATTGGAGTATCAAACAAAGTCCAAATGGCACGAAACTTGACAGGCGGTCTACCGGTAGTAAACCAAGGCCGGATGACAAGTCTCGGTCCAATCCGAGAACGTTTAACACCCGCACACGAAAAGAGGCAAAAGGGGACACCAGATGACATAGGAGCGCCGGATTGCAAAACGGACAACGGGGAAAGTGCTCGGATGCATGAGACAAACATGTATGCAAATGCGATGCACATGATGACATGATATGAAATGCATGACACACAAGCAAAAGACAAGGCAACAACGACGAATAACTGGAAGACACCTGGCACATCGGTCTCGCGGCGTTACAAATAGACTCAAGCAATATGATATAAACCCCATCTTTTTATCCTCGATGGCAACAATACAATATGTGCCTTGCTGCCCCTGCTGTCACTGGGAAACGACACCGCAAGATTGAACCCAAAGCTAAGCACTTCTCCCATTGCAAGAAAAGATAAATCTAGTAGGCCAAACCAAACTGATAATTCAAAGAGTCTTGCAAAGATAACCAATCATACATAAAAGATTTCAGAGAAGAATCAAATATTGTTCATAGATAAACTTGATCATAAACCCACAATTCATCGGATCTCGACAAACACACCGCAAAAAGAGTTACATCAAATAGATCTCCAAGAAGATCAAGGAGAACTTTGTATTGAGATCCAAAGAGAGAGAATAAGCCATCTAGCTAATAACTATGGACCCGAAGGTCTAAGGTAAACTACTCACACATCATCGGAGAGGCTATGGTGTTGATGTAGAAGCCCTCCGTGATCGATGCCCACTCCGGCGGAGCTCCGGAAAAGGCCCCAAGATGGGATCTCTTGGGTACAGAAGGTTGCGGCAGTGGAAATAGGGTTTCATGGTGCTCCTGGATGTTTTTGGGGTATGTGGACATATATAGGAGGAAGAAGTAGGTCGGTGGAGCCACGAGGGGCCCACGAGGATGGAGGGCGCGCCCAGGGGGGTAGGCGCGCCCCCTGCCTCGTGGCCTCCTCGTTGGTTGCTTGACGTCCACTCCAAGTCCCCTGGATCACATTTGTTCCAAAAATAACTCTCCCGAAGGTTTTATTCCGTTTGATATTCCTTTTCTGCGAAACACTGAAATAGGCAAAAAAACAGCAATTTGCACTAGGCCTTGGGTTAGTAGGTTAGTCCCAAAAATAATATAAAATTGTATAAACAAGCCCATTAACATCCAAAGCAGATAATATAATAGCATGGAACAATAAAAAATTATAGATACATTGGAGACATATCAGCGACGCCCGCGCAGGGCGAGTCTTTCAAAAGAAAGGCAGACGGTGATGCTACCGGGCCTCCACCCTCACCAAAGAGGTATAGTTTTTAACACCCACTCGGTGGTTAAACCGAATTGTGACGTTTCCTGCTGGGCGATTTTTCAGGAAGAGCATACGCCAGACTATATCCGGGGACCTCGCCGGGCATGCATTGTCCAATCCTGCCCCGGACCCTGCCACAAGGACTAGGATTGATATGGGCAAAACGCCGGATTGTCATCTTCAAGAGGATTCGGATAATGTGTCCGTCACCAATTCCGAAGTGGAGAGCGCGATGAATCGTCGGCGGCGGAAAGAGGCCATGTGCGATCCATGTTTTACCGAAGAGGCGTTCAACGCCCTTAGCTCTGCGGATGCATATATCCGAGCTGCTTGGGATGGACTTGCCGGAGCCACTCACCAGCTTTCAAATGATATGCAGGTAAGAACTTTTGTGTAGATTCAATAATCCTGTGCCAGTAGCCCCTGAGACTTCAAGCAGTTGGCCCAACTAATTTAAGGGTTGTTGATATTATCAGGTACTCGCGGCTAAAAATAACACGTTGTCCAAGGAGCTTGAAGAATGTCGGACCAAGCTAACTGCTGCCACCGCCGAACTGGAAAATTTGAAGAAATCCAAGAAGGCTCCGGATGGTAAGTACAACAGTGTCCGGAAAATACGATTATGTGATAACAATGATTTTTGAATGTTCATTGTTTTTTTTACGGCAACATGATCGACAGATCAGCTGGAGGATAGACTGAAGGTTGCGCAGGCGGATAAACAAGATGCCGAAAGGCAAGAAGCTGCTGGTCAACGTATATTGACATGGACCAGGGATGAGAAGAACAAACTACAGGAAGCCAACATCAAGCAAGCCGAGGAGCTAAAGGACGTAAGAGCCCAACTGTCGGATGCCTTGAAGGAGAACCGAAAGCTGAAAGGCGACATATTTAGTATGTCCCTGAACCTAACTTTCATAAGATCCCCTCATGGGAAATTTTTACGAGATTTGTTTCTGTAGGTTTGCTAACTGGGCGGCCTGAAGGAGAAGTGTCCGGATTGAAGGAAATATGCCCTAGAGGCAATACTAAAGTTATTATTTATTTCCTTATATCATGATAAATGTTTATTATTCATGCTAGAATTGTATTAACCGGAAACATAATACATGTGTGAATACATAGACAAACAGAGTGTCACTAGTATGCCTCTACTTGACTAGCTCGTTGGTCAAAGATGGTTATGTTTCCTAGCCATAGACATGAGTTGTCATTTGATTAACGAGATCACATTATTAGGAGAATGATGTGATTGACTTGACCCATTCCGTTAGCTTAGCACTTGATCGTTTAGTATGTTGCTATTGCTTTCTTCATGACTTGTACATGTTCCTATGACTATGAGATTATGCAAATCCCGTTTATTGGAGGAACACTTTGTGTGCTACCAAATGTCACAACGTAACTGGGTGATTATAAAGGTGCTCTACAGGTGTCTTCGAAGGTACTTGTTGAGTTGGCGTATTTTGAGATTAGGATTTGTCACTCCGATTGTCGGAGAGGTATCTCTGGGCCCTCTCGGTAATGCACATCACTATAAGCCTTGCAAGCAATGTGACTAATGAGTTAGTTGCGGGATGATGCATTACGAAATGATTAAAGAGACTTGCTGGTAACGAGATTAAACTAGGTATTGAGATACCGACGATCGAATCTCGGGCAAGTAACATACCGATGACAAAGGGAACAACGTATGTTGTTATGCGGTTTGACCGATAAAGATCTTCGTAGAATATGTAGGATCCAATATGATCATCCAGGTTCTGCTATTGGTTATTGACCGGAGACGTGTCTCGGTCATGTCTACATAGTTCTCGAACTCGTAGAGTCTGCACGCTTAAAGTTTGGCCACGATCGGTATTATGAGTTTTTGTGTTTTGATGTACCAAAGGTAGTTCGGAGTCCCGGGTATGATCACGGACAAGACGAGGAGTCTCGAAATGGTCGATACGTAAAGATCGATATATTGGACGACTATATTCGGACACCGTAAGTGTTCGGAGCGGTTTCAGATAAAAACCGGAGTACCAGGGGGTTACCGGAACCCCCCGGGGAGTTAATTGGGCCTCATGGGTCTTAGTGGGAGAAGAGGAGGGGCGGCCAGGGCAGCCGCGCACCCCCTCCCCCTCTAGTTCGAATTGGACAAGGAGGGGGGGGGCAGTGATACGTCTCCAACGTATCTATAATTTTTTATTGCTCCATGCTATATTATCTACTATTTTGGACATTATTGGGCTTTATTATCCACTTTTATATTATTTTTGGGACTAACCTATTAACCGGAGGCCCAGCCCAGAATTGCTGTTTTTCGCCTATTTTAGGGTTTCGAAGAAAAGGAATATCAAACGGAGTCCAAACGGAATGAAACCTTCGGGAACGTGATTTTCTCACCGAACATGATCCAGGAGACTTGGACCCTACGTCAAGACACAAAGGAGGAGGCCACGAGGTAGGGGGGCGCGCCTACCCCCCAGGCGCGCCCTCCACCCTCGTGGGCCCCCTGCTGCTCCACCGATGTACTCATTCCTCCTATATATACCTACATACCCCCAAACGATCAGATACTTAGCCAAAACCCTAATTCTACCGCCGCAACTTTTTGTATCCACGAGATCCCATCTTGGGGCCTGTTTTGAAGCTCCGCCGGAGGGGGTATCCATCACGGGGGGCTTCTACATCATCACCATAGCCCCTCCGATGAAGTGTGAGTAGTTCACCTTAGACCTACGGGTCCATAGTTATTAGCTAGATGGCTTCTTCTCTCTTTTTGGATCTCAATACAATGTTCTCCCCCTCTCTTGTGGAGATCTATTTGATGTAATCTTCTTTTTGCGGTGTGTTTGTTGGGACCGATGAATTGTGGGTTTATGATCAAGTCTATCTATGAACAATATTTGAATCTTCTCTGAATTCTCTTATGTATGATTGCTTATCTTTGCAAGTCTCTTCGAATTATCAATTTGGTTTTGGCCTACTAGATTGATCTTTCTTGCAATGGGAGAAGTGCTTAGCTTTGGGTTCAATCTTGCGGTGTCCTTTCCCAGTGACAGTAGGGGCAGCAAGGCACGTATTGTATTGTTGCCATCGAGGATAACAAGATGGGGTTTTCATCATATTGCATGAGTTTATCCCTCTACATCATGTCATCTTGCTTAAGGTGTTACTCTGTTTTCATTAACTTAATACTCTAGATGCATGCTGGATAGCGGTCGATGAGCGGAGTAATAGTAGTAGATGCAGGCAGGAGTCGGTCTACTTGTCTCGGACGTGATGCCTATATACATGATCATACCTAGATATTCTCATAACTATGCTCAATTCTGTCAATTGCTCAAAAGTAATTCATTCACCCACCGTAGAATACTTATGCTCTTGAGAGAAACCACTAGTGAAACCTATGGTCGCCGGGTCTATCTTCATCATATTAATCTTCCAATACTTAGCTATTTCCTTTGCTTTTTTACTTTGCTTTTATTTTACTTTGCATCTTTATCATAAAAATACCAAAAATATTATCTTATCATATCTATCAGATCTCACTCTCGTAAGTGGCAGTGTAGGGATTGACAACGCCTTATCGTGTTGGTTGCGAGGATTTATTTGTTTTGTGCAGGTACGAGGGACTCGCGCGTAGCCTCCTACTAGATTGATACCTTGGTTCTCAAAAACCGAGGGAAATACTTACGCTACTTTGCTGCATCATCCCTTCCTCTTCGGGGAAAAACCAACGCAGTGCTCAAGAGGTAGCAAGAAGGATTTCTGGCGCCGTTGCCGGGGAGTCTACGCAAAAGTCAATATACCAAGTACCCATCACAATCCTTATCTCTCGCATTACATTATTTGCAATTTGCCTCTCGTTTTCCTCTCCCCCACTTCACCCTTGCCGTTTTATTCACCCTCTCTCTCTATCCTCCCTCTCCTTTTCCGTTCGCCTCTTTTCCATTTGCTTGTCGTTATGGCTAGTTCCTTATCTTCTCCGTTGTCTCCCGAGAATTAAATTCTAAATTTTAAGCAAAGAGAGGGAGAAAATCTAAAAGACGCTTGGTATAGAATTTGCAATGCTCAAAATAGATCTACCAGGAAGCAATCTACTTCCGTTCTTCTTCGCAATTTTTATGTAGGTGCTACTCCTTGGCACAGATATGTACTTGATACTATTACCAAAGGGAACTTCTTGGGTAGCCATACTTTTGATTCTTATAATGATATGATAGATTTGTTTGGCTCACCCCCTCTTTTGGTTAATGGAACTGTATTAACTTTGGAGCATGTAATGCAAAGGCTCGAAATTATTGAAAATAAGGTTGCTACCATAGATTTAATTGAAAATTTGGATAAAAATATCCACAACCAAATCTCTCAATATGGATTTAAAGTAGGAGTCACTTTGAAAAATATTAAAGAGAAGGAACCCATAGTTAATGAGAAAATAAATCACGATTCCACTAGGATTGATAAACTTGAGGATATTATTACCAACTTGGGAACCGCTTTTTCTTCTGTAAAGAATACTCCAAGTCCTCCCACTAAAATTGCCAAGCTTATGTATGTTCCTAAAAATAAGGGTGAATCCTCTAGTAAGGAAACTGCGGATCTCAAATCTATAGGTATTCGTCCCAATCTTTTTTCTATCATTAAGGAACTTGTTACCAATGAATTTTTCGATCTTGTGCCTAAAAATTTGATAATCAATAAAAAGAAATAAATTCCTAAAAATGGTAGATGCCTCATTGAGGAATTGCCTACCAAAGATGGCGATACCTAGATCTATCCTTGCTTTTTATGCCTAGCTAGGGGCGTTAAACGATAGTGCTTGTTGGGAGGCAACCCAATTTTATTTTTATTCCTTGCTTTTTGCTCCTGTTTAGTAATAAATAGTTTATATAGACTCTGTTTATGTTGTGTTTTTTTGTTTAATTAGTGTTTGTGCCAAGTAGAACCGTTGGGAAGACTTGGGGAAAGTCTTGATATCTTGCTGTAAAAAACAGAAACTTTAGCGCTCACGAGAACTGCTGCCATTTTTATTTGAAAGGTGATATTTAGTTAATTCTTTTTGCAGATGATTAATAGATAAATTCCTCACATCCAGCAATTTTTTTAGAATTTTTGGGGTTCCAGATCTTGCTCTAGATACAGATTACTACAGACTATTCTGTTTTTGACATATTCTGTTTTTCGTGTGTTGTTTGCTTATTTTGATGAATCTATGGCTAGTAAAATAGTTTATAAACCATAGAGAAGTTGGAATACAGTATGTTTAACACCAATATAAATAAATAATGAGTTCATTACAGTACCTTGAAGTGGTCTTTTGTTTTCTTTCGCTAACGGAGCTCACGAGATTTTCTACTTTAAGTTTGTGTTGTGAAGTTTTCAAGTTTTGGGTAAAGATTTGATGGGTAACTTTACTTGGAGCTATATTTTTATTCACCACATGATATGTGTTTTTCTTGGAGCGTCTTGTATGATTTGAGTCTTTGCTTTTTAGTTTACCACAATCATCCTTGCTGTACACACCTTTTGAGAGAGCCATATATGATTTGGAATTTCTTAGAATACTCTATGTGCTTCACTTATATCATTTGAGTTATATAGTTTTTCTCTAGTACTTCACTTATATCTTTTAGAGCACGGTGGTGGATTTGTTTTATAGAAACTATTGATCTCTCATGCTTCACTTAGATTATTTTGAGAGTCTTAAATAGCATGGTAATTTGCTTAAATAATCCTAATATGCTAGGTGTTCAAGAATAATAATTTTTTTTCTTATGAGTGTTTTGAATACTAAGAGAAGTTAGATGCTTGATGATTGTTTTGAGATATGGAGGTAATAATATCAAAGTCGTGCTAGTTGAGTAGTTGTGAATTTGAGAAATGCTTGTGTTGAAGTTTGCAAGTCCCGTAGCATGCACGTATGGTAAACGTTATGTAACAAATTTGAAACATGAGGTGTTATTTGATTGTCTTCCTTATGAGTGGCGGTCGGGGACGAGCGATGGTCTTTTCCTACCAATCTACCCCCCTAGGAGCATGCACGTAGTGCTTGGTTTTTGATGACTTGTAGATTTTTGCAATACGTATGTGAGTTCTTTATGACTAATGTTGAGTCCATGGATTATACGCACTCTCACCCTTCCATCATTGGTAGCCTATTCTGTACCGTGCATTGCCCTTTCTCACATTGAGAGTTGGTGCAAACTCGCCGGTGCATCCAAACCCTGTGATATGATACGCTCTTTCACACATAAACCTCCTTATATATTCCTCAAAATAGCCACCATACCTACCTATTATGGCATTTCCATAGCCATTCCGAGATATATTGCCATGCAACTTTCCACCATTCCGTTTATCATGACACATTGATCATTGTCATATTGCTTAGCATGATCATGTAGTTGACATAGTATTTGTGGCAAAGCCACCGTTCATAATTATTTCATACATGTCACTCTTGGTTCATTGCATATCCCGGTACACCGCCGGAGGCATTCATATAGAGTCATATCTTGTTCTAAGTATCGAGTTGTAATTCTTGAGTTGTTGGTAAATAGAAGTGTGATGACCATCATTCATAGAGCATTGTCCAAATAAAAAAAGAAGGGACAATGCTACTATCCTTTTTCCACACTTGTGCTTCAAAGTAGCACCATAATCTTCATGATAGAGAGTATTTTGTTTTGTCACTTTCATATACTAGTGGGAATTTTTCATTATAGAACTTGGCTTGTATATTCCAACAATGGGCCTCCTCAAGTGCCCTAGGTCTTCGTGAGCAAGCAAGTTGGATGCACACCCACTTAGTTTCTTTTGTTGAGATTTCATACATTTATAGCTCTAGTGCATCCGTTGCATGGCAATCCCTACTCCTTGCATTAACATCAATTGATGGGCATCTCCATAGCCCGTTGATTAGTCTCGTTGATGGAGACTTTCTCCTTTTTGTCTTCTCCACATAACACCCATCATCATATTCTATTCCACCCATAGTGCTATATCCATGGCTCGCGCTCATATATTGCATGAAAGTTTATAGGTTTGAGATTACTAAAGTATGAAACAATTGCTTGGCTTGTCATCGGGGTTATGCATGATGAGAGCATTCTTGTGTGACGAAAATGGAGCATGACTAAACTATATGATTTTGTAGGGATGAACTTTCTTTGGCCATGTTATTTTGAGAGGACATAATTGCTTAGTTAGTATGCTTGAAGTATTATTATTTTTATGTCAATATGAACTTTTATCTTGAATCTTTTGGATCTGAATATTCATACCACAATTAAGAAGAATTACATTAAAATTATGCCAAGTAGCACTCCGCATCAAAAATTCTGTTTTTATCATTACCAATCGAGGACGAGCAGGAATTAAGCTTGGGGATGCTTGATACGTCTCCAACGTATCTATAATTTTTGATTGTTCCATGCTATATTATCTACTATTTTGGACATTATTGGGCTTATTATCCACTTTTATATTATTTTTGGGACTAACCTATTAACAGGAGGCCCAGCCCAGAATTGCTGTTTTTTTTGCCTATTTTAGGGTTTCGAAGAAAAGGAATATCAAACAGAGTCCAAACGGAATGAAACCTTCGGGAACGTGATTTTCTCACCAAACATGATCCAGGAGACTTGGACCCTACGTCAAGACACAAAGGAGGAGGCCATGAGGTAGAGGGCGCGCCTACCCCCCAGGCGCGCCCTCCACCCTCGTGGGCCCCCTGTTGCTCCACCGACGTACTCCTTCCTCCTATATATACCTACGTACCCCCAAACGATCAGATACGCAGCCAAAACCCTAATTCTACCGCCGCAACTTTTTGTATCCACGAGATCCCATCTTGGGGCCTGTTCCGGAGCTCCACCGGAGGGGGTATCCATCACGGAGGGCTTCCACATCATCACCATAGCCCCTCCGATGAAGTGTGAGTAGTTCACCTCAGACCTACGTGTCCATAGTTATTAGCTAGATGGCTTATTCTCTCTTTTTGGATCTCAATACAGTGCCCCCCCTCTCTTGTGGAGATCTATTCGATGTAATCTTCTTTTTGTGGTGTGTTTGTTGAGACCGATGAATTGTGGGTTTATGATCAAGTCTATCTATGAACAATATTTGAATCTTCTATGAATTCTTTTATGTATGATTGGTTATCTTTGCAAGTCTATTCGAATTATCAGTTTGGTTTGGCCTACTAGATTGATCTTTCTTGCAATGGGAGAAGTGCTTAGCTTTGGGTTCAATCTTGCGGTGTCCTTTCCCAGTGACAGTAGGGGCAGCAAGGCACATATTGTATTGTATTGTTACCATCAAGGATAACAAGATGGGGTTTTCATCATATTGCATGAGTTTATCCCTCTACATCATGTCATCTTGCTTAAGGCGTTACTCTGTTTTCATTAACTTAATACTCTAGATGCATGCTGGATAGTGGTCGATGAGTGGAGTAATAGTAGTATACGTAGGCAGGAGTCAGTCTACTTGTCTCGAACGTGATGCCTATATACATGATCATACCTAGATATTCTCATATATGCTCAATTCTGTCAATTGCTCAACAGTAATTCATTCACCCACCGTAGAATACTTATGCTCTTGAGAGAAGCCACTAGTGAAACCAATGGCCGCTGGGTCTATCTTCATCATATTAATCTTCCAATACTTAGTTATTTCCTTTGCTTTTTTAATTTGCTTTTATTTTACTTTGTATCTTTATCATAAAAATACCAAAAATATTATCTTATCATATCTATCAGATCTCACTCTTGTAAGTGGCCTTGTAGGGATTGACAACCCCTTATCGCGTTGGTTGTGAGGATTTATTTGTTTTGTGCAGGTACGAGGGACTCGCGCATAGCCTCCTACTGGATTGATACCTTGGTTCTCAAAAACCGAGGGAAATACTTACGCTACTTTGCTGCATCATCCCTTCCTCTTCGGGGAAAAACCAACGCAGTGCTCAAGAGGTAGTAGGCGGCGCCCCCCTTTTTACTTCTCCTCCTCTCTCCCTTCCTTCCCTCTCCTACTCCAACAAGGAAAAGTGTAGGATCGAAAGTATGTTTAGAGGGGGGGGGTGATTAGACTACTCGACCAAATAAAAACTTATCCTTTTCCCAATTTTAGTTCTTGGCAGATTTTAGCAACTTTGGACAAGTCAAGCAATCTTAACACAATTCAAGCAAGCATGCAAAGAGTATATGAGCAGCGGAAAGTAAAGCATGCAACTTGCAAGAATGTAAAGGGAAGGGTTTGGAGGATTCAAACGCAATAGGAGACACAGATGTTTTTGTCGTGGTTCCAATAGGTGGTGCTATCGTACATCCATGTTGATGGAGACTTCAACCCATGAAGGGTAATGGCTGCGCGAGTCCACGAAGGGCTCCGCCCATGAAGGGTCCATGAAGAAGCAACCTTGTCTATCCCACCATGGCCGTCGCCCACGAAGGACTTGCCTCACTAGCGGTAGATCTTCACGAAGTAGGCGATCTCCTTGCCCTTACAAACTCCTTGGTTCAATTCCACAATCTTGTCGGAGGCTCCCAAGTGACACCTAGCCAATCTAGGAGACACCACTCTCCAAGAAGTAACAAATGGTGTGTTGATGATGAACTCCTTGCTCTTGTGCTTCAAATGATAGTCTCCCCAACACTCAACTCTCTCTCACAGGATATGGATTTGGTGGAAAGAAGATTTGAGTGGAAAGCAACTTGGGGAAGGCTAGAGATCAAGATTCATATGGTAAGAATGGAATATCTTGGCCTCAACACAAGTGTAGGTGGTTCTCTCTCAGAAAAAGTAAGTTGGAAGTGTAGGTTTGTTCTGATGTCTCTCTCCACGAATGAAGTGGTGGTGGAGGGGTATATATAGCCTCCACACAAAATCTAACCATTACACACAACTTGCCAATCTTGGTGGGACCGAATTGATAAACTCGGTTAGACCGATTCAGCAAAGCTAGTGACCGTTAGGGTTTTCGGTGGGACCGACATGCAACTCGGTAGGACCGATATGGTTAGGGTTAGGGCATAACGTAATCTCGGTGAGACCGATTACACAAACTCGGTGAGACTGATTTTGGTAATAAGCTAACCAGAGAGTTGGTCAGGTAAACTCGGTGGGACCGATCGCTCATTTCGGTGAGACCGAGACGTTACAAAGGGGAAACAGAGAGTTTACATTGCAATCTCGGTGGGACTGATCGCTCATCTCGGTGGGACCGAAATGTTACGAAGGGAAACAGAGATATTACAATCCCATCTCGGTGAGACCGAGATCCCTATCGGTGAGACCGATTTGCCTAGGGTTTGTGGCAGTGGCTATGACATTTGAACTCGGTGGCGCCGGATAGAAAGAATCGGTTGGGCCGAGTTTGACTTTTGGTTTAGGTCATATGTGGATGTGAGAAAGTAGTTGAGGGCTTTGGAGCATATCACTAAGCATTTTGAGCAAGAGCCTCATTAAGCAACACCTCATCCCTCCTTGATAGTATTGGCTTTTCCTATAGACTTAATGTGATCTTGGATCACTAAAATAGAAAATGTAGAGTCTTGAGCTTTGAGCTTGAGCCAATCCTTTTGTCCTTAGCATTTTGAGGGGTCCACTTTTCTCATCCATGCCATGCCAATCATTGAGCTTTCCTGAGATATTAATCTTGAAATAGCATTAGCTCAATGAGCTATATGTTGTTAGGAATTATCAAAACCACCTAGGGATAGTTGCACTTTCAATCTCCCCCTTTTTGGTAATTGATGACAACATATAGATCAAAGCTTCGACAAATGATAATAAGAGTGATAAACATTGTTGCTTTGAGAAGTATGTGAAAAGCAAGATCTCCCCCTAAATTTGTGCATAGTTTAAGATTTGCTTTGGACTGCAAATGCACAATGAGTTAGGAACATGGGTTACTCTTCCACGTCACATACATCTTGGTGGAGCGCTCAAAATGATAATAATGAAATACATGCACTCATCACCAAGCAAAGTGAATGATCATATGGGGATATAAAAGGATAATGTCATCCAAAAAGCATTAAGGTAGCATATGATCAAACACATGATCATCCAAGTATCACACAAAAGCATAAAGTATCTCAAACAAGCAAATAAACAAAGTTTAACCACCAAACAAAAAGAGAGAACAAAGAGCAACACTCTCTCTCGAAACCTATGATCTATACATTTTCTCCCCCTTTGGCAACAAGTTACCAAAAAGTTCATAAAAAATGCATAGTGCTAGATCGACTCTCAGGCTTGGTCTTCAGGTGGTGGTGTAGATAAAACACCAAGGACGAAGGCATCAGTTGATGTAGATGGAGCTGGTGGAGTGGGTGCTGGAGCTGGTGGCACTGAAGCTGTAGCTGGTGCAGATGAAGTTGCTCTGGTGTCTGTAACAGGCACTGCAGCAGATCTCTGTCCTCTGGGCACTCTAGCAAAAGCATCAGTGGTAGACTTTCCCTTCTTCTCCTGCACTTCATCTTGAAGTTGCTCAACAACTGACTAGATCTCAGTGACCTTCACATCTAAGTCATAGAACTTATGCTCCATGATCCTCTCCAAGCTCTCCTGGTTTTGAGTCAGGGTGGTCAATCCCTTCTCAATCCTCAGAGTGGAGGCAATCAAGTAGCCAAGCTGATCTTTCTTGCTCTTCAGAAGATACTGAGATGCCTCATCAATGGTTGGCATCTTTGCAGCCTTTTCAGCCCTTGCCTTCTCCCTCTTTGCCTGTGCGTGCACAGAAGATGGTTCATTCTCATCCATCACCATAGTGTTGTCCTCAAAGTCTGGGTAGATGGGCATGTGTTCCTTGTCCAAGAGATATGTGCTAGTGCCCATCTTGGAGTTGATTAGCTCCTGGATCTGTGGCGCATGCCCACAACTTCTCTTCTGATCTGCAGCTGGTTTCCATAATTAGGCTCATGACTTTGAATTTTTGAGGCATATCTAATATGTGAAGCAAGTTAATTGCATGGCCTCTGATCATCTTGTGATCACCTGACTTTGGCAAGAGAGTGTGCCTGAGGATCCAGTTGATTGTTGGCAAACCTGACAGAAGGTAATGTACTGATCCAAACTTGTGTGTCTCAAGAGTAGCATCTGGGATCTCTTTGTACATATGTGCCATGGTGTTGTGATCCTTATTTTTCTTGGTATATACATCCAAGTCATCTTCATTCTCCTCAGGAGCATTGATCAATTTTGCCCATTCTTCAACCGTTGACTAGTACCTAGTACCTTCAGACATCTAGATAATCCTTCCGTCTCGGTAGAAATGAGCTGTGGAGTAGAACTGCATAATAAGCTCATCATTCCACTTTGTGAGCTTCTGAGCCACAAACTCATCGACTCCACATGCCTTGAAGCTGTCATATGCACCAGGGAAGTGATCTTTATTTTCCTTAATGAATTTCCAATCAACCCATCTCATGTCACACACTATGGGCTTCTTGTCAAGTAAACTAGTCTCATAGAAGTCCTGTTGTTCCTTTGTATGGAACCTATAGTCCACAGCAGTCCTTCTCCTGGTGGCATATGGATCAGACTCTCTCCATAGCCTTTAACCTGAATCCTTCCTGATTTTCATGTTCTCTGCAACTGGGTGAGCATCATTGTGATCTGGAATTTTGGGCTTCAACTTCCTCAAAACGACAGAATCATCTTCTTCTTCAGCAGCTTGAGGCACTGGGCCTTGTTCTTCTCCTCAGCAGGGATGTTCCTGGTGCTCCTCTTGGGTTTTGGCTTTGGAGCTGGAGCAGCAGTCTTAGGAGCAGTCTTAGGCTTAGATGGAGCAGCCCCTGCCCTTATAGCATCTCCCATAAGCTTTTGAGCTTTGGGTGCTTCTTCAAAAGCATCAATTTCCTCTTGAATCTTATCCTTGCCTTTTTGCTTGTGGTCTTGTGGTGGAAGATCATCTTGAGCTTGTGTCCCCTTGAAGGAAGTAGGATCATACTTCTCTTGTTGAGGAACAAACTTCGTCTTGGGGTATTGATCTTCTTCCCACTCAACTCCATTGGCATTGAACTTTCGTTCAAAACCAACACCTTGGTTCTTCCGGTGCCTTCCTTGCTTGTGTACAATTTCCTCGAATGGCCTACTCCCGGCAAGGCTCTTGTAAACACCTTTCTCTATAATTCCCTTCAATAAGCTATTTTCTTGCTCAAGTGTAACTTGGCTAAGAGAATCATTAGTGGAATCAAGAGAACTACTAGAAGCAACAACATTAGATTTAGCATGATTATTGTTAGTACTAGAGGAAGAATCTTTCTTGTTCTTGTTACTAGACTTGACTTGAGGCATGTAAGTGGATAAGAGTAAACGCTTGGCAATGTAAGAAGAACTTTTCTTGAGAAGATCATCATTGATTGCCTTTAAGAACTCATGCTCTTGCTCAAGGTTGAGCTTTTCAAACCGTAATTTCTCATGAGTCCTTAAAAGTTCTCGATGATCTCCTAAGATAGTTTCATGAGGTAACTTAAGAGTGTTTAGTTCTTTAGTTAGAAACTCAATCTCCTCCTTATCATTGTCATTCGTTTTATCTTGATTAGCATGATTAATTGATGTTTCATCATAATATTCATCACTAGAGTTGTCAACAAGTAAATCATCATCACCTAACAAGTCATCTTCATCACTCTTGAAATCAACATACTCGGGGTGTGATACCTTTGGGCCTTTAGCCATGAAGCATCTTCCAAGTCCTTAATTTGGTGAATCAAATATGTCGTAGGAGTTGGTTGACACAAGTGCTAGACCGGCAACACCTTCATCTTGAGTATATTCGGAGTTGGAGTGATAGCTTCTCTCGGAGTGATTGTCGGAGTCGGAGCCGGATACCCATTCACCAACATGAGCTTGATATCTGAAGGAAATATGCCCTAGATGCAATAATAAAGTTATTATTTATTTCCTTATATCATGATAAATGTTTATTATTCATGCTAGAATTGTATTAACCGGAAACATAATACATGTGTGAATACATAGACAAACAGAGTGCCACTAGTATGCCTCTACTTGACTAGCTCGTTAATCAAAGATGGTTATGTTTCCTAACCATGGACAAAGAGTTGTTATTTGATTAACGGGATCACATCATTAGGTGAATGATCTGATTGACATGACCCATTCCATTAGCTTAGCACCCGATCGTTTAGTATGTTGCTATTGCTTTCTTCATGACTTATACATGTTCCTATGACTATGAGATTATGCAACTCCTGTTTGCTGGAGGAACACTTTGTGTGCTACCAAACGTCACAACGTAACTGGGTGATTATAAAGGTGCTCTACAGGTGTCTCCAAAGGTACATGTTGGGTTGGCGTATTTCGAGATTAGGATTTGTCACTCCGATTGTCGGAGAGGTATCTCTGGGCCCTCTCGGTAATGCACATCACATAAAGCCTTGCAAGCATTGCAACTAATGAGTTAGTTGCGAGATGATGTATTACGGAACGAGTAAAGAGACTTGCCGGTAACGAGATTAAACTAGGTATGGATACCGACGATCGAATCTCGGGCAAGTAACATACCGATGACAAAGGGAACAACTGTATGTTGTTATGCGGTCTGACCGATAAAAGATCTTCGTAGAATATGTAGGAACCAATATGGGCATCCAGGTTCCGCTATTGGTTATTGACCGGAGATGTGTCTCGGTCATGTCTACATTGTTCTCGAACCCGTAGGGTCCGCACGCTTAAGGTTTCGATGACAGTTATATTATGAGTTTATGCGTTTTGATGTACCGAAGGTTGTTCGGAGTCCCGGATGTGATCACGAACATGACGAGGAGTCTCGAAATGGTCGATACATAAAGATTGATATATTGGAAGCCTATGTTTGGATAACGGAATTGTTCCGGGTGAAATCGGGATTTTACCGGATTACCGGGAGGTTACCGGAACCCCCCGGGAGGTATATGGGCCTTAGTGGGCCTTAGTGGAAGAGAGGAGAGGTGGCCAGAGATGGGCCGCGCGCCCCTCCCCCCCTTGGTCCGAATAGGACAAGGAGAGGGGGCCGGCCCCCCTTCCTCCTCTCTCTCCTCTTTTCCCCCCTCCGCGAATCCTATTCCAACCACGAAAGGGGGGAGTCCTACTCCCGGAGGGAGTAGGACTCCTCCTGGCGCGCCTCCTCTTGGCTGGCCGCCCCCCTTTGAGCCTTTATATACGGAGGCAGGGGCACCCCCTAGGGACACAAGTTGATCCACGTGATCATATTCTTAGCCGTGTGCGGTGCCCCCTTCCACCATAGTCCTCGATAATATTGTAGCAGTGCTTAGGCGAAGCCCTGCGACAGTAGTACATCAAGATCGTCACCACGCCATCGTGCTGACGGAACTCTTCCCCGACACTTTGCTGGATCGGAGTCCGGGGATCGTCATCGAGCTGAACGTGTGCTAGAACTCGGAGGTGCCGTAGTTTCGGTGCTTGATCAGTCGGGCCGTGAAGACATACGACTACATCAACCAAGTTAACGCTTCCGTTGTCGATCTACAAGGGTACGTAGATCACACTCTCCCCCTCTCGCTGCTATGCATCACCATGATCTTGCGTGTGCGTAGGAAAATTTTGAAATTACTACGAAACCCAACAGTGGCATCCGAGCCTAGGTTTTATATGTTGATGTTATATGCACGAGTAGAACACAAGTGAGTTGTGGGCGATATAAGTCATACTGCTTACCAGCATGTCATACTTTGGTTCGGCGGTATTGTTGGACGAAGTGGCCCGGACCGACATTATGCGTACGCTTACGCGAGACCGGTTCTCCCGACGTGCTTTGCACATAGGTGGCTTGCGGGTGACAGTGTCTCCAACTTTAGTTGAACCGAGTGTGGCTACGCCCGGTCCTTGTGAAGGTTAAAACAGCACCAACTTGACAAACTATCGTTGTGGTTTTGATGCATATGTAAGATTGGTTCTTGCTTAAGCCCGTAGCAGCCACGTAAAACATGCAACAACAAAGTAGAAGACGTCTAACTTGTTTTTGCAGGGCATGTTGTGATGTGATATGGTCAAGACATGATGCTAAATTTTATTGTATGAGATGATCATGTTTTGTAACCGAGTTATCGGCAACTGGCAGGAGCCATATGGTTGTCGCTTTATTGTATGCAATGCAATCGCGCTGTAATGCTTTCCTTTATCACTAAGCGGTAGCGATAGTCGTGGAAGCATAAGATTGGCGAGATGACAATGATGCTACGAGGGAGATCAAGGTGTCGCGCCGGTGACGATGGTGATCATGATGGTGCTTTGGAGATGGAGATCACAAGCACAAGATGATGATGGCCATATCATATCACTTATATTGATTGCATGTGTTGTTTATCTTTTATGCATCTTATCTTGCTTTGATTGACGGTAGCATTATAAGATGATCTCTCACTAATTATCAAGAAGTGTTCTCCCTGAGTATGCACCGTTGCGAAAGTTCTTCGTGCTGAGAGACCATGTGATGATCGGGTGTGATAGGCTCTACGTTCAAATACAACGGGTGCAAAACAGTTGCACACGCGGAATACTCAGGTTATACTTGACGACCCAAGCATATATAGATATGGCCTCGGAACACGGAGACCGAAAGGTCGAGCGTGAATCATATAGTAGATATGATCAACATAGTGATGTTCACCAATGAAACTACTCCATCTCACATGATGATCGGACATGGTTTAGTTGATTTGGATCATGTAATCACTTAGAGGATTAGAGGGATGTCTATCTAAGTGGGAGTTCTTAAGTAATATGATTAATTGAACTTAAATTTATCATGAACTTAGTCCTGGTAGTATTTTGCAAATTATGTTGTAGATCAATAGCTCGCGTTGTTGCTTCCCTGTGTTTATTTTGATATGTTCCTAGAGAAAATTGTGTTGAAAGATGTTAGTAGCAATGATGCGGATTGGATCCGTGATCCGAGGTTTATCCTCATTGCTGCACAGAAGAATTATGTCCTTGATGCACCGCTAGGTGACGGACCTATTGCAGGAGCAGATGCAGACGTTATGAACGTTTGGCTAGCTCAATATGATGACTATTTGATAGTTTAGTGCACCATGCTTAATGGCTTAGAATCGGGACTTCAAAGACGTTTTGAATGTCATGGAGCATATGAGATGTTCCAGGAGTTGAAGTTAATATTTCAAGCAAATACCCGAGTTGAGAGATATGAAGTCTCCAACAAGTTCTATAGCTAAAAGATGGAGGGGAATCGCTCAACTAGTGAGCATGTGCCCAGATTGTCTGAGTACTACAATCGCTTGAATCAAGTGGGAGTTAATCTTCCAGATAAGATAGTGATTGACAGAATTCTCTAGTCACCATCACCAAGTTAGTAGAACTTCGTGATGAACTATGATATGCAAGGGATAATGGAAACGATTCCCAAGCTCTTCGTAATGCGAAAATTGACGAAGGTAGAAATCGAGAAAAACATCAAGTGTTGATGGTAGACAAGACCACTAGTTTCAAGAAAAGGGCAGAGGGAAGAAGGGGAACTTCAAGAAGAATGACAAGCAAGTTGTTGCTCAAGTGAAGAAGCCCAAGTCTGGTCCTAAGCCTGAGACTAAGTGTTTCTACTGCAAAGGGACTGGTCACTGGAAGCGGAACTACCCCAAGTGATTGGCAGATAAGAAGGATGGCAAAGTGAACATAAGTATATTTGATATACATGTTATTGATGTGTACTTTACTAGTATTTATAGCAACCCCTCAGTATTTGATACTAGTTCAGTTACTAAGATTAGTAACTCAAAACGGGAGTTGCAGAATAAATAGAGACTAGTTAAGGGTGAAGTGACGATGTGTGTTGGAAGTGGTTCCAAGATTGATATGATCATCATCACACACTCCCTATACTTTCAGGATTAGTGTTGAACCTGAATAAGTGTTATTTGGTGTTTGCGTTAAGCATGAATATGATTTGATCATGTTTATTGTAATACGGTTATTCATTTAAGTAAGAGAATAAATTGTTGTTCTGTTTACATGAATAAAACCTTATATGGTTACACACCCAATGAAAATAGTTCGTTGGATCTCGATTGTAGTGATACACATAATCATAATATTGAAACCAAAAGATGCAAAGTTAATAATGATAGTGCAACTTATTTGTAGCACTGCCGTTTAGGTCATATTGGTGGAGAGCGCATGAAGAAACTCCATGCTGATGGGATTTTGGAATCACTTGATTATGAATCACTTGATGCTTGCGAACCATGCCTCATGGGCAAGATGACTAAGACTCCGTTCTCCGGAGCAAGCAACTGACTTATTGGAAATAATACATACTGATGTATGCGGTCCGATGAGTGTTAAGGCTCACGGCAAGTATCGTTATTTTCTGAACTTCACAGATGATTTGAGCAGATATGGGTATATCTACTTAATGAAACATAAGTCTGAAACGTTTGAAAAGTTCAAAGAATTTCAGAGTGAAGTTGAAAATCATCGTAACAAGAAAATAAAGTTTCTACGATCTGATCGTGGAGGAGAATATTTGAGTTACGAGTTTGGTGTACATTTGAAACAATGCGGAATAGTTTCGCAACTCACGCCACCCGGAACACCACAGTGTAATGGTGTGTCCGAACGTCGTAATCGTACTTTACTAGATATGGTGCGATCTATGATGTCTCTTACTGATTTACCGCTATCGTTTTGGGGTTATGCTTTGGAGACGGCCGCATTCACGTTAAATAGGGCACCATCAAAATCCGTTGAGACGACGCCTTATGAACTGTGGTTTGGCAAGAAACCAAAGTTGTCGTTTCTTAAAGTTTGGGGTTGCAATGCTTATGTGAAAAAGTTTCATCCTGATAAGCTCAAACCCAAATCGGGAAAGTGTGTCTTCATAGGATACCCAAAAAGTTACTGTTGGGTACACCTTCTATCACAGATCCAAAGGCAAGACATTCGTTGCTAAGAATGGAACCTTTCTAGAGAAGGAGGTTCTCTCGAAAGAAGTGAGTGGGAGGAAAGTAGAACTTGACGAGGTAACTGTACCTGCTCCCTTATTGGAAAGTAGTGCATCACAGAAAACTGTTTCTGTGACACCTACACCAATTAGTGAGGAAGTTAATGATAATGATCATGAAACTCCAGAACAAGATACTACTGAACCTCGTAGATCAACCAGAGTGAGATCCGCGCCAGAGTGGTACGGTAATCCAGTTCTGGAAGTCATGCTACTAGATCATGATGAACCTACGAACTATGAAGAAGCGATGGTGAGCCCAGATTCCGCAAAATGGTTTGAAGCCATGAAATCTGAGATGGGATCCATGTATGAGAACAAAGTGTGGACTTTGTTTGACTTGCCCAATGATCGGCAAGCAATTGAGAATCAATGGATCTTCAAGAAGAAGACTGACGCCGACGGTAATATTACTGTCTACAAAGCTCGACTTGTCGCAAAAGAGTTTCGGCAAGTTCAAGGGGTTGACTACGATGAGACCTTCTCACCCGTAGCGATGCTTAAGTCTGTCCGAATCATGTTAGCAATTGCCGCATTTTATGATTATGAAATTTGGCAGATGGATGTCAAAACTGCATTCCTGAATGGATTTCTGGAGGAAGAGTTGTATATGATGCAACCGGAAGGTTTTGTCGATCCAAAGCGAGCTAACAAAGTGTGCAAGCTCCAGTGATCCATTTATGGACTGGTGCAAGCCTCTTGGAGTTGGAATAAACGCTTTGATAGTGTGATCAAAGCATTTGGTTTTATACAGACTTTTGGAGAAGCCTGCATTTATAAGAAAGTGAGTGGGAGCACTACAACATTTTTGATAAGTATATGTGAATGACATATTGTTGATCGGAAATAATGTAGAATTATTCTGCAAAGCATAAAGGAGTGTTTGAAAGGAATTTTCCAAAGAAAGACCTCGGTGAAGCTGCTGACATATTGAACATCAAGATCTATAGAGATAGATCAAGACGCTTGATAAGTTTTTTTCAATGAGTACATACCTTGACAAGATTTTGAAGTAGTTCAAAATAGAACAGTCAAAGAAAGAGTTCTTGTCTGTGTTACAAGGTGTGAAATTGAGTAAGACTCAAAACCCGACCACGACAGAAGATAGAAAGAGAATGAAAGTCATTCCCTGTGCCTCAGCCATAGGTTCTATAAAGTATGCCATGCTATGTACCAGATCTATTGTATACCCTACACTGATTTTGGCAAGGTAGTATAATAGTGATCTAGGAGTAGATCACTGGACATCGGTCAAAATTATCCTTAGTGGAATAAGGATATGTTTCTCGATTATGGAGGTGACAAAAAGGTTCGTCGTAAAGGGTTACGTCGATGCAAGTTTTGACACTAATCCAGATGACTCTAAGTCTCAATCTGGATACATATTGAAAGTGGGAGCAATTAGCTAGAGTAGCTCTGTGCAGAGCATTGTTGACATAGAAATTTGCAAAATACATACGGATCTGAATGTGGCAGACCCGTTGACTAAACTTCTCTCACAAGCAAAACATGATCACACCTTAGTACTCTTTGGGTGTTAATCGCATAGCGATGTGAACTAGATTACTGAATCTAGTAAACCCTTTGGGTGTTGGTCACATGAAGATGTGAACTAATCACATAAAGATGTGAACTATTAGTGTTAAATCACATGGTGATGTGAACTAGATTATTGACTCTAGTGCAAGTGGGAGACTGAAGGAAATATGCCCTAGAGGCAATAATAAAGTTATTATTTATTTCCTTATATCATGATAAATGTTTATTATTCATGCTAGAATTGTATTAACCGGAAACATAATACATGTGTGAATACATAGACAAACGAGTGTCACTAGTATGCCTCTACTTGACTAGCTCGTTAATCAAAGATGGTTATGTTTCCTAACCATGAACAAAGTTGTTATTTGATTAACGGGGTCACATCATTAAGTGAATGATCTGATTGACATGACCCATTCCATTAGCTTAGCACCCGATCGTTTAGTATGTTGCTATTGCTTTCTTCATGACTTATACATGTTCCTATGACTATGAGATTATGCAACTCCCGTTTGCCGGAGGAACACTTTGTGTGCTACCAAACGTCACAACGTAACTGGGTGATTATAAAGGAGCTCTACAGGTGTCTCCAAAGGTTACATGTTGGGTTGGCGTATTTCGAGATTAGGATTTGTCACTCCGATTGTCGGAGAGGTATCTCTGGGCCCTCTCGGTAATGCACATCACATAAAGCCTTGCAAGCATTGCAACTAATGAGTTAGTTGCGGGATGATGTATTACAGAACGAGTAAAGAGACTTGCCGGTAACGAGATTAAACTAGGTATAGGATACCGACGATCGAATCTCGGGCAAGTAACATACCGATGACAAAGGGAACAACGTATGTTGTTATGCGGTCTGACCGATAAAAGATCTTCGTAGAATATGTAGGAACCAATATGGGCATCCAGGTCCTGCTATTGGTTATTGACCGGAGACGTGTCTCGGTCATGTCTACATTGTTCTCGAACCCGTAGGGTCCGCACGCTTAAGGTTTCGATGACAGTTATATTATGAGTTTATGCGTTTTGATGTACCGAAGGTTGTTCGGAGTCCCGGATGTGATCACGGACATGACGAGGAGTCTCGAAATGGTCGAGACATAAAGATTGATATATTGGAAGCCTATGTTTGGATAACGGAAGTGTTCCGGGTGAAATCGGGATTTTACCAGATTACCGGGAGGTTACCGGAACCCCCCGGGAGGTATATGGGCCTTAGTGGAAGAGAGGAGAGGTGGCCAGAGATGGGCCGCGCGCCCCTCCCCCCTTGTTCCGAATAGGACAAGGAGAGGGGGCCGGCCCCCCTCCTCCTCTCTCTCTCCTCTTTTCCCCCCTCCGCGAATCCTATTCCAACTAGGAAAGGGGGGGAGTCCTACTCCCAGAGGGAGTAGGGAGGGAGTAGGACTCCTCCTGGCGCACCTCCTCTTGGCCGGCCGCCCCCCCCTTTGAGCCTTTATATACGGAGGCAGGGGCACCCCCTAGGGACACAAGTTGATCCACGTGATCATATTCTTAGCCGTGTGCGGTGCCCCCTTCCACCATAGTCCTCGATAATATTGTAGCAGTGCTTAGGCGAAGCCCTGCGACAGTAGTACATCAAGATCATCACCACGCCGTCGTGCTGACGGAACTCTTCCCCGACACTTTGCTGGATCGGAGTCCGGGGATCGTCATCGAGCTGAACGTGTGCTAAAACTTGGAGGTGCCGTAGTTTCGGTGCTTGATCGGTCGGGCCGTGAAGACGTACGACTACATCAACCAAGTTAACGCTTCCGTTGTCGATCTACAAGGGTACGTAGATCACACTCTCCCCCTCTCGTTGCTATGCATCACCATGATCTTGCGTGTGCGTAGGAAAATTTTGAAATTACTACGAAACCCAACAATATCTTCGTTTTGTGTAGCTCCTTGATGACTTGTACTTCCTTTCCGAATCTTTGCTTCTCCGGGATGTTCTTCGTTCATAACGATCATCTATACTCCTTATCTCTCTTGATGGTGATTCTTCTCTTCTACTTCTTCTTTTTGGAGAATCTTCTCTTCTCTTGTAGGGTGACTTACACTCATTGGAATATTGTCCGGGTCTTCCACAATTGTAGCAATTTCGCTCTCGACTAGAAGATCTTTTGTCATTGTAGGACCTTGACTTGGAACTTCTCTCTTTGCTTCTACTCTTGTAGAACTTGTTGAAGTTCTTCACCATTAGGCTCAATTCTTCATTGAAGATTTGTTTATCACTTGATGATGTGGGAGCTTCACATGAGGCTTTGTAAGCACCACTTGATTTGTTATGGAGCTCCTCCTTATCCTTGAGTGACATCTCATGAGCAACAATTCTTCCAATGACTTCCGTTGGGTTGAGATCTTTGTAATTGGGCATCATTTGGATCAATGTGCATACGGTATCATATTTTCTGTCCAAAGCTCTTAGGATCTTCTTGATGATGAATTTGTCGGTCATCTCTTCACTTCCTAAGCCGGCGATCTCATTTGTGATAAGAGCAAGCCTAGAGTACATTTCAGTGACACCTTCACCATCCTTCATTTTAAACTTGTCAAGCTGACTTTGAAGCACATCCAACTTGGATTCCTTGACGGAGTCGGTACCTTCGTGCATATCAATCAAAGTATCCCAAATTTCCTTTGCATTCTCAAGACGGCTGATTTTGTTGAATTCTTCGGGGCACAATCCGTTGAAGAGGATATCACAAGCTTGAGCATTGTATTGCAGCATCTTCAACTCTTCCGCGGTAGCTTCACGGTTCGGTTCTCTCCCATCAAAGAATTCACCTTGCAAGCCAATACACACAATAGCCCATACGGCGAGGTTATGTCCAAGAATATGCATTTTCATCTTATGCTTCCAACTAGCAAAATTTGTACCATCAAAGTAAGGACCTCTACGGTAGTAATTTCCCTCGCTAGACGCCATACTCTCCTAGGTTGTGAAACCAAGGCTATGACTTCCAAAAGCTATGAAAATCAAGGCAAATGGAGACCAAAGCTCTGATACCACTTGTAGGATCGAAAGTATGTCTAGAGGGAGGGTGATTAGACTACT